>NW_011494695.1:2530004-2551561 GCF_000754665.1 Bison bison bison
TTTCCCCATCTATTTTCCATGAAGTGATGGGACCGGATGCCATGATCTTCGTTTTCTGAATGTTGAGCTTTAAGCCAACTTTTTCACTCTCCACTTTCACTCTCATCAAGAGGCTTTTGAGTTCCTTTTCACTTTCTGCCATAAGGGTGGTGTCATCTGCATATCTGAGGTGATTGATATTTCTCCCGGCAATCTTGATTCCTGCTTGTGTTTCTTCCAGTCCAGCGTTTCTCATGATGTACTCTGCATATAAGTTAAATAAACAGGTTGACAATATACAGCCTTGACGTACTCCTTTTCCTATTTGCAACCAGTCTTGTTCCATGTCCAGTTCTAACTGTTGCTTCCTGACCTGCATACAAATTTCTCAAGAGGCAGATCAGGTGGTCTGGTATTCCCATCTCTTTCAAATTTTCCAGTTTATTGTTATCCACACAGTCAAAGGCTTTGGCATAGTCAATAAAGCAGAAATAGATGCTTTTCTGGAACTCTCTTGCTTTTTCCATGATCCAGCGGATGTTGGCAATTTGATCTCTGGTTCCTCTGCCTTTTCTAAAACCAGCTTGAGAAACTAAGGGATAAAAAATATCCATTACAAAATTAGCTTCTTATTTTGAAATATGCATTTTGGTAGAAAAACTAGAATCTAGCCCAAACATCCAAAATTAAAATATATGAACTATTTTTTATTCTTAGTTTCTCATCTACAAAGTGAGGATGAGAATGTTATCTATTTATATTGTTGTTTGAGAATGAAATCAAATATTGACTGCAATGTATTATAATGTTATATAATTTCTTGCATATAAGTTGAATGAATACTATTATTATATATGAATATAATTATAGTATTCATACTCAGTCATTCAGTAGTGTTCTACTCTCTTGCAATCCCATAGACTATTGCCCTACAGACTCCTCTGCCCATGGGATTTCCCAGACCAGGGTACTGGAGTGAGTTGCCATTTCCTTCTCCAGGGGATCCTCCCAATCCAGGGATGGAGCCCTATTCTTTTTCATGTTCTGCATTGGCAGACAGATTCTTTGCTGTTAGTACCAACTGAGAAGCCAAATATAATTTTTACCTTTGTGTGATTAAGCTCTGATGTATTTCTATAAATGCTACTTAAAAATACTTTTTAAATGAATGTAAATAGATATCCCCATTGGTACTACTCTCTTTTACATCCTTTCCATTAAAATATACACATTAGAAATACTAATTTTTATAAAGCTGTATAGACAAGGAAATAATAGATTTATGATGTGTGTATTCATGAGTGTAATACTTTTGTGCTCCTAAACCTATGATCTGAAGTTTTCATTATTTAGATTTACCAGATGGTTAATTTAATTTGTTGATTTATTTTAAGATTTTCTTTCTCCTATAACAGTATATATGCCTATGTATCTTGATGACTCCATGTCACTAAAAGATGATAAACAGCTGAATGTCTCCACGAGGTATATCAGGCAAAAAAACTAAGGTTAGACACTAAAGATTAATTTCAAATTATATCAACAATAGCTTCTCAAAGTCTATGTATATCTATGAGCTCCGAGCTACAGAAGAAAATATGAAACCACATAAGAAAGTCACTAGTGGAAAGAAAGGAAGCAAGGTATTGTCAATACTTCTTTTTACCTGCATCTCTGTTACCACACATACTGCCAATGCAAATACAATCCATAGTTTTAAAATATGATGTTTATAATAATAAGCAGATTCAAATATATTTTCAAGTAGGCAGAATTTCAATAAATAACTAAATGTAATATACTACGCTGACAGCAGAGGCTTCTCCACTCCTTGAAATGATAAGACTAAAAAGGAAGAACACCACTTGGCGTTTTCTGTTGCCTAAGGCAAAAGAGAGCTGTGTAGTCTATTTCAAGATATATAACCATTTCTGACAATCCCACATTTTAATTTTCTGTGTAGAAAAATGCATATTTTTTGCAATATATCTTCAATACTGTATACTTTGTATGGCATCTAAATCAAAGATGCATAACCCCAAAGTTCTAACTTAAACAGAAGTTACATTTACAACAAAAATATGAAACTTAATAATTGCACTTCTAGAACTATGACTCAAGTCCAATTTAATAAGCATGTACTAAGAAATACTTCATGTAGTATTGTATTTTAGAAGCTAGAAATAAAAGTATGAATAAAATATATCCTCAGTTCTCAAGAAGCTAGTGGAAGAGACTGGCATTTAATAGATAAATAAAATGCATGGTACACATTCTGGACAGAAAAACACTGAGAGGGAGCTGGTCCATACTAATCAAAGATATCATCAAAGAAAAAGAGAAAATTATGTGGGGTTTGAGTGTATGAAAAAGGTTGGAGTGGCCATATGATGTACTGTTTAAAGCAAGGCTTTTGCTTTTAGATGTTAGAAACATTAAAATAATTAATTTTTTTCTAATTTTCAAACTCATATTTACATACCAATGAATTAATTCTATTAGGAGAAATAATCCTTTTCAAATACTATTGCTTATATAAAATTGGTCTTGAGATAAAACAAATGTAAGTAACAGGACAACTAAAGCAATTTAATATTACTTTTCTGAATATTAAAAATCACACAAACAGAATGTCTATTCTTCATATGTTTTCATGCATTTTTTTCAGTTTATAACTCATTTCTTTCTCTAAAATCATCTCAGAATTCTGTATTGGAATCATAAAAAAATGTCCTTTTGTTTCCATATGATCTTCTAATTTTAGTGTTTCTGTGCCCTTATCCAGGGCTTCACAAGTGGCACACTGGTAAACAATCCGCTGTGATATTTTAAATGGATAATCAACGAAGTCTTTCTGTATGTCACGGGGAACTCTGCTCAATGTCATGTGGAAACCTGGTTGCGAGGGGAGTTTAGGGGAGAATGAATACATGTATATATATATATATATATATACATGTATTATATTTCAGAAACTGTCCTATTATATATTATTATAAGGTATAATGTTCCTTGTCATGTATATCAAGTGCTTGTTGGTAATCTATTTTATATACAATAGGTGTGTAAATGTTAATCCCATACTCCTAATTTTTCCCTCACCTTACCCCTTTTATAACCATAAATTTGTATCATATGTCTGTGAGCATTTCTCCCTGTGATATGTATTTACAAGTTCAAACTCATCATGTGAAATGTATCTGTTTGTAATCATTTAAATTGTATACTAAAATTAAACGCTACAAAATCATAGGTTTTCTCAGTTTCATTCCACTCTAATACAGAATATAAATTTTCAGTTAAAAATAGAAGCTTCATTAAAAGACACTTCCCAAGCTCAATTTTATGTGTTAAAATTAAATGTTTTCTATATCTGAACCCTCATATTTTAATTGTATATAGTTTCTGATTTCTACCTACTCCAGTATTCTGGCCTGGAGAATTCCATGAACTGTATAGTCCATGGGGTTGCAAAGAGTCAGACATGACTGAGTGACTCTCACTTTCACTTTCAGTCCGATTTGCTATTATAGGAATACATTTTAATTCTGTCCTATTTCACAGCTTTATTTACAATAATGATAATTTACTTAAAGCTTCTAAGTTTTAAAATGTTTGTCATCTATCCATTTAATACTTTGAGAAATTTGCAATTTATTTTGAACAAGAGTCTATATTCAAAAATATGGACAACATAATGACTCAAATACTGAATACTCTTATTATATATGATTGCTGGATTTAGAAGGCGGAAAGACACTCAGTTAATTTCAAATTTTAATTATGTTTTAAATTAACTATGCCGATTCATTTGTAATAAACTAAAATTTATTTGATTTTTTTCCTGAAATTGAAATTTAACTGTGCATCCTGTACATTTTTTTCACCCTAATTGCAGGACACTTATTTGATTTATACGTTAATCCTTTAGAGGTTCAGACGTTTTTCAAATCCCTTTAAAGATGAATAGAAAAGAGAGATAGTGCATATTGGCTATGCTGATTTGTTTCTTGAAATACTTTTCATATCAGCTTCACCATAGAAATTTACTACAGAGATCCCTCATTTTATTTTTCATAATCTCACTGTTTTACGTTTTTCATAAGTTGAAGGTTTGTGGCAACACTACTTCAAGCACGTCTTATCAGTACTAGTTCTGTTCAATAGCATTCATTTACTTCCTGCCTCCCTGTCATGTTTTGGTAATTCTTGTAATATTTCAATTATTATATTTACTGTGGTGATCTCTGAACAGGGACATTTGACGTTACTTTTGTGATTAGTTTGAGGGGCCATGAACCACACTCTTGTGAGATGGTGAAGTTAATAAATGTGTGTTCACCAAGTTCAGCCGATCAGCTGTCCCCTATCTCTCTCCCTCTCCTGGCGCACTTTCTATTTCTTAAGACATAACAATATTAAAATGAGGCCGCATGTGGCCTGTGATAATGTTAGGCATTATCCTTGACTGAAAAGAAACAAACAAAATTAAAACAAGGAAGCATAAAAACCCTCTAAATTTTCCACCTAAATCCGTATTTTTTAATTTTCTTAAAAATAAAATTAACTGGCATTCTTTGTGAGTTTCTAATTACAATTATATACAAGTAGAGACATTACATTTTTTGTGAACTGGAACACTGGAACACTAAAGATGGGCAGAAGTTTTAGTATGTTTATAAAAAACCATGAGATAAAAAGTGGGTATAATCAGTTTAAAACTGATGTTTGGAAAGTCCTAAGAGAATGATATACCCTGGAGGTATTTATGTTTGTCATTGGTACAGTTACTTTGTCAAATAAAAACAAATCCAGATAAGCTGAGCCTTTATACAGGAAGACTAGTGAATAGGATGAATGCTCCCATCTCAGGAACTGCAAGTGTCTTAAAATCAAACTGAAAAATGCCTTTTTTTTTCTTTTTCCTTCATCGATAAGAAATAAGGAAAGGGAAATTGAACAAAGGAGAGAGCATAAGCCAAATGCATAATCAGCATGGTTTGACAGGAAATGTGTCTCACTGTAGTCAGTCGATTCTGGGGATAAGTTCATGCGAAGGCACTGTCCTTACTTTAGTGCTTGCTCAGGTTGGGGGTGACCTAAAGTTTAGGGATCTGTGGTGGGCAGGAGAGAAAATTGACTTAATTTTGGTCAATTGTGGACATATGGTCAATATTAAGACTAATCACTTTTTAAATACATGCTAATTCATGAGCAGATTTATGATTTATACTTTTCATCATGGCAAGTTACCCTGTACCATTTTTATTTAGAACTTTATTGAACAATGTATTCATCATTTGATTCTACTAACTTCTGCAATTTTTCAAGCAATTTCATAATTCCATCTTCCCAAAGCTTTTTATTTCTTATAAATATTTTGGTGGTTTCCAGTTTAAGGCTTTGGGTAATAGTACTATTGTGGGTTCATGTATGCATATTATTTTCACATATGTATACATTTCTATTGATTCTATACATACTCATAGAATTATTGGTTCATAGGTGTGCTTGTATTCAACATTCATAGATGCTGTGAAATCACGGTACCAAGCAGATGTACTAATTTACTTTCCCACTAGCAGTGGATTAGTGATTCAGTTCAACATCTTGGCAGTAAATGGTAATTTCATTTTATTTATTTTCACTTCATTTTTTAGTCAGGTTTATGGAAGTGTAATCACCAACAGTAATAGTCTCTGAGTTTTGACAAACATATATAGTCATGCAGTTGCTACCACCATCAAGATAAAAATTATATCCATCACACCAAAAGGTTCCTTCAGGTCCCTAGAAGTTAATCCCATCTCTCTCTCCCATCAATTTATACTAATCTACTTTCTATCCCTATTGTTTACTGTTTTCAGAAAGTCAGATATATTAAATTCTACATTGTATAGTCTTTTGAGCAGAGTTATATCAGCATAGCAATGGCACCCCACTCCAGCACTCTTGCCTGGAAAATCCCATGGATGGAGGAGCCTGGTGGGCTGCAGTCCATGGGGTCGCTAAGAGTCGGACATGACTGAGCAACTTCACTTTCACTTTTCACTTTTCTGCATTGGAGAAGGAAATGGCAACCCACTCCAGTGTTCTTGCCTGGAGAATCCCAGGGACGGGGGAGCCTGGTGGGCTGCTGTCTATGGGGTCGCACAGAGTTGGACACGACTGAAGCAACTTAGCAGCAGCATATCTGCATAGCATAGTGTTTCTGGGATTCATCCTGAATGTGTCAGTAGTACATTTCTGTATGTAGTAATATGTGATATTCTAATTTATGGACATACCATAGCATGGTTATCCATTCTCCATTTAATGCAAAGTTTGGACTGTTTAATTTGAACAACCATAAATTAAACTCTACAAATATTATTATACAGATTAGTGTGGATATATATTTATATATTTTTTGTTCTCTTGAGTAAATATCTGGGCACTGCCTTCTGATTCTTAAAGCAAGGGTATGTTTAACTTGATTAGAAACTGCCATTTTTTTTTAAATTTATACCATGTTACTCATGACAGTGATAATTGATAGTTCAACCACTCTGCATTCTCACTAAAACACAGCATTGGTAGTTAAATCAATATTACATATTCTCTTCTATGTTTAGTAGTGTCACACTGTTGTTTTATTTGGTTTTCTCCAAAGGCAAAAGTTGTTGACCAACTACAGCTTTTAAAGTATTTATTTGCATCTTCATGCACTCTTTGGTGGCTGTCTCTTCTTATCTTTTGTCCAACTTTTATTAGTTTATATTTGTGTCATTTTAGAGTTATTTAAATATTATAGGTACAAGTTCATTATCAGATATGTGATTCATGAATATTTTTACTGGTTTTTGCTTTTATTCTACTCACAGGCAATTTCGCCAAACACAATTTTAAAATTTTAGTAATGTTCAATTTATTGTTACATTAAACCCTAAGACCACATATATTTTCTTTCATGTGTTCTTCAAGATGTTTTTATAATTTTGCATTTTATGTTTAAGGCTGATTCATTTTTGTTCATTTTTGTTTAAAGTGTGAAGTATGGATCATGGGTCAATATTTTGGCATGTGGAAATCCAGTTGTTCCAGTACTGACTATTGAAAAAACAGTTATTTATTCAGTTGCATTGTCTTTTCCTCTATACAAAAAAATCTGTTGACATTTGGGCTGTGTGTATTTCTCGTCTCTGTTTTACGTTCCATTGCTCTGTGTGTCTCTTATGTGAATACTGTACTTCTCCAATTACTGAGCTTTAGACTAAGTCCTGAAAGTGGATAGCATAAACCCTTAGACAGTACCTGTACTTTCTCAGAGTAATCTTGACTATTCTAGTTACTTTTTCCAAGTAACCTTTAAAATCAAATAATTGAGATCACACAAAAAACTTGCTGTTGTATTGATTAAAATTGTATTGAATCTATAAATCAAAGAGCAGTTTTAATAGTTAATCCACAAACACTGTTTATTTATACCTTCTTTGACCTCTTTTATTAATGTTAGTAGTTTTCACATACAGATACTGCATATTTTTATTTATACAAAATAAAATATGTTATACAAGTAAATTATATTCACTTCAGAATGCTATTATAAATTATATTTTTATTTAATTTTGAAAGTCCATATTTAATAGAATTTTGTTAAAATGTATAGTGTTTTTCATTTCTGGTCAACAAGTTTGCTCCAGTATCTCCTTCATATTTTTCTGGGTCAAAGTTTATATTTTTAATAAATTGAATATATAATATTCTTTATTATAAGACTAGTTTCACACATCATTTAAAATATGACTTTTCTGTGGTTTTTACTGAATTCCCACATATTCTCTGGAGAAGGCAGAATGGCACCCCACTCCAGTACTCTTGCCTAGAAAATCCCATGGACAGAAGAGCCTGGTGGGCTGCAGTCCATGGGATCGCTAGAGTCAGATGAGCAACTTCACTTTCACTTTTCACTTTTCACTTTCATGCACTGGAGAAGGAAATGGCAACCCACTCCAGTGTTCTCGCCTGGAGAATCCCAGGGACAGGGAAGCCTGGTGGGCTGCTGTCTATGGGGTCGCACAGAGTCGGACAGACTGAAGCAACTTAGCAGCAGCAGCAGTAGCAGCAGCAACACATATTCTCAAGTTTTCTCCACTCTGGATGGCCAGAACTTGGTCTGTTCTGAGGTCTAGGTAAACTGTTATATAGTAAATATTTCAGTAATATTTTATTAACCCTTACACCTTCTTTGCCCACTTTTCTGATACACACATAATTCAAATATCAATATATTCTCCTTGCCGAACTCTGCTTTCTGTCACTTTAGAATGGGAATCTTCTGCTCTATGCAGATGCAGGACTCAGCTTGCACTTTGGTCCAGAATGTACCTCCAAGAGCCCACCTTATTTCTTTCACATCTTTCCTGCACTGCCTGCTGTCCAATATCTAAAAATGGTTCGATTTTATTCTTTCAATGAATTTGCCCAGTTTTCTAATTGTATATGGTAAGTCTGCTACCAGTTCTCTAATAGTTCCTGGGATAAAAATGCCCTCTCTCTCTATTTAGAACCTGTTTTTACAGTA
This sequence comes from Bison bison bison, assembly GCF_000754665.1. Classification (NCBI taxonomy): domain Eukaryota; kingdom Metazoa; phylum Chordata; class Mammalia; order Artiodactyla; family Bovidae; genus Bison; species Bison bison. The sequence continues at coordinate 2,538,547 of NW_011494695.1, forward strand.
TCTCTAAATACACATACTGAAAGTGATACTGTATGTAGTTAAGGATAGTTTTCTTCCTTTGCAATAATTTTATTTCCTTATAGAGTCACCTACTTATTATTTTCTCATGTTTTCCCTTCTAAGTAAACCAACATAGGATATTAATAACCCACCATAACTTCTATTGTTTTTTCACATACTTAGTTGTTATTACTTTCTCTGATTATCTTAGCTCGGTATTTACTTTCTCTAGCCTAAGAACAGTTTCCGTTTTTTTGAGTCAGAGACCTGCCATTTCAGGCAGTTTCTCAGTTGTTTCTAAGAATCAATACCACTACCTGACCTCTACTGTGATACACATTTCATTTTAGAAAGCATTGTAATATTGTAGAAATGGAAAGTTTGTTTTAGGTAGTGTGCCAGTACCAACTAGCAAGAGGGAGGGGGACATATTTATATCTACAGCTGATTAATATTGAGGTTTGAAAGTAAACAACAAAATTCTGTAAAGCAATTATCTTTCAATTAAAAAATAAAAAAAAAAAAAGGAAAGAAAGATTTCTGAGGCAGTAGAAGCTAAGGGATAGAGTGCCATAATTCTTTGGCAATATCTGTCATAACTGCCTGTAACAGAGGTTTTATATTTACTGCTGCTAAGTCGCTTCAGTCGTGTCCAACTCTGTGCAACCCCATAGACAGCAGCCCACCAGGCTCCCCCGTCCCTGGGATTCTCCAGGCAAGAACACTGGAGTGGGTTGCCATTTCCTTCTCCAATGCATGAAAGTGAAAAGTGAAAGTGAAGTCGCTCAGTCGTGTCCGACTCTTAGCGACCCCATGGACTACAGCCTACCAGGCTCCTCCATCCATGGGATTTTCCAGGCAAGAGTACTGGAGTGGGGTACCATTGTTACTAGTTGTATATTAAGTGGGATATTGTCATTGTTTAGTTGCTAAGTTGTGTACAACTCTTTTGTGACCCCGTGGGCTATAGCCCACCAAGTTCTCTGTCTATGTTATTTCCTAGGTGAATACTGGAGTGGGTTGCCATTTCTTTCTCCAGGGAATCCTCCACTCAGGGATCAAAGCCGCTTCTCCTACATTGGCGGGTGGATTCTTTACTGCTGAGCTGGCTGGTGCTTCCCAGGTGGCGCTAGTGGTAAAGAACCTGCTTGCCAATGCAGGAGACATAAGAGACACAAGTTTAATCCCTGGGTTGAGAAGATCCCCTGAAGAAGGAAATAGCAACCCACTCCAGTATTTTTTCCTGGAGAATCCCAAGGACAGAGGAGCCTGGAGTACTACAGTCCATGCATGGGGTCACAAAGAGTCAGAAACAACTGAAGTAACTGAGCGCAAACGCATACCTGGGGATACGCTTTGGATAACTCGCATGTCTCCCGATACCATGCTGTTTCTTAGAACTAGCCTCTTCAATACTGTAGCCACTAGCCCCAGTGGCTACTCAGATTTATATTTAGACGATTTAATATTAGATAAAATAAACATTTAGTTGCTGAGTTTCACCAGCCACATTTCAACTCTCCAATTGTTGTTGTACAGTCACTAAGTCCTACCTGACTCTTTGCGACCCCATAGACTTAAGCATGCCAGGCTTCCCTATCCTTCAACTCCTCAATAGCCACATGTAACTGGTGGCTACTGTATTGGTCAACACAGATATATAGGCTATTTCTATGACAAAAATGTAAGAATCTGGGAAAGCCCTAAAGAATCAATTTACACCTGAGTTTTATTGATCTGTAATTGGCTCCTTAGTTTAAAATAGTGTTGAACCATAAACTTGAGGGTGTATGTATGTATATATATATATATATACACACACACATATATTTGCAAATATAGATATATATATTTGCCCATTTGTAACTATTTTTATTTCATTCTCCCCTATCAAGTGACAAAGTTTTTTATAAGACCCCACTACCTTCACAGATATTGACTGAATCTGTGAAAATTCATCAGCTGTTTCTGAAAAAGGAAATTGCTAGCAGTATTTCATGTTAAAATAATGATAATCCTCATTAGCTTAAATACTATGCCCTGTGCTATCATCTACAGAAGAAACTGCCTTTTTGTGTGGGTTTAGTTATTCAAACGATATGATTGGTAAGTTCTCCCATTATGTATGAGTATCATTCTGGAAAATGAACTTCATTAAAGAGCTTTAGGATATAATAAAAACCAATCTGATAAAGAAAGTTTTAAAAGTGCTTTATGAATTGATAATATGGTCATTGAAATAATATGCTAAATTACAAAAATGCAATTAAGTTGATATACATATTTTGTTTATAAAAATAGTGTTACATATATAAATTTAATTTATTCCTCTTTTATTTGATAAATGTGGCACAGCCATTCCTTATTTTAGCTTCTGGAGAATCTTTTGTGCTGAGCTGGAAAACAGTATTGCATTTAAGTTCTAATATTTCTCTCCCTATGTTGCTTCATCCTGATAGTATGTGAAAAAATCATTTTTAGCTTACCAAGATTCAATTTAAATAAATTACCTTGGGGATTTTCAATATCACCTTTTTATACCTAAGAAGTGAAAAGGAGAGCAAGAGAAAGGAGGAAAAAAAAAGTTCTATACCAGTAACACCTGCTCTCCAAGTTAAGGATTCTTGTTCTCTTTAGTTGGATTTAATCATTCTAGAGCTTGAAATTTATCAACTCATTTACACTTAACTATTAATTATTTGTCCTGCAGATTTTCTGCTTACATTTATTGTGTTGTCATAGATTGATTTATTTTCTAAAATTTATCAATATATATTGATGAAGTAGATGCTGTCTTACCTTTTCAACCTACCTTTTTACTGCAACAGAATAATGTGCCTATTACGTTGTAAAAGAAATGTACAGGGGACATTTTTTACTATTCTTAAAAAAAAAAAGAAAGTAGAAAAATTATTGTTTTAACTGGAAGGAATCTGATCATAAATGACTTCTGTCTTCAAAATAGGACTATTTTGATAACCGAGCATCCAATCACGATTTGTGATACAGTTTGGTGCTCTTCCAACACCCAGAGAATGCTGCCTCTTAAACACAGTCGGCTGTGTAGTAAATTACTACGGAAAGGAGTATGGATTTTCTGGGCCTTAAAATACGTCAGAGTGGAATTTAGTCATGGTTTTGGCCAATTCCTGGGCTTTTCTTGATATCTGGAAATGGCTCGTCATTCTTAATTTTTTTCCCCTAAAATATACATTAGGCTTCTTTGCTATACCCCTAACCTTCTCGGAGAAGGCAATGGCACCCCACTCCAGTACTCTTGCCTGGAAAATCTCTTGGGCAGAGGAGCCTAGTAGGCTGCAGTCCATGGGGTCACTAAGAGTCGGACACGACTGACTGAGCGACTTCACTTTCTCTTTTCACTTTCATGCATTGGGGAAGGAAATGGCAACCCACTCCAGTGTTCTTGCCTGGAGAATCCCAGGGACAGGGGAGCCTAGTGGGCTGCCGTCTATGGGGTCGCACAGAGTCGGACACGATTGAAGCGACTTAGCAGCAGCAGCAACCTTCTGCTCTGCTATCTCTCACGCGTAGCATCCCCTCCCAGACTCTGGTGCATCCTGCTTGCAAAATAAGCCAATGGAAGGCATTTTTGAATATAAGAGGGCAAGAGGAGAGAAAAGAATCAAAGTCGTCTCTTATCTGTCTCCACTCACTGAGGCAAATCAGACTGTGGTCACAGCCCTCATGCCATGTCCTCAGCCCTCAGCCTGCAGCCTTGCTTCTGTGTTCCAGCAACTTCTGTTTCCCCAGGTCTAATGATCGCCATTTATCTCTGTTGTATACTTCTGGGTTCTCTTTTAATTCCTTCAATCACATACAACTTCTCATTTATATTCAATTTCCTTGTAATGAAATACTAAGAATAATTTCTACCTTCTTTCCTAAACCCATTTATCAATTTTCCATATATATATATATATAGAATATTTACAATATAGTATTAATGTGAATATAGAAACTAAGATTTTCATTTTTTTTCAGCAATTACATAGCACTTATATAACCATGTTACCCAGATAAAGTCTCAGTTTAATTTTCATATCTTTTAGGTCATATATAAATATATTTTGGTACATTTATTTCTGTGTAACTAGACATAATATTAATAAACACCCTGAATATTCATGTTTCGTTTATATAATATACATGAGTATAGATAATATATAGATCAAAATATCATTCTTTTTAGCTTGAATCTTTTTTTTTTTTGCAAATACTACTTCACAATATTGACTTGTTTGTGTTTTATGTTTACTAGCTTAGGGTTTACACTCTAGATTAACTACATGGCTCACAAGAAAGAGAGGTTTTGCAATTATAATATTGCCAGATTTACTTGATTTTCAATTCTTACACTAACACTCTGAGGAAAAGAAGAGAAAAAAAAAATAAGCACATCCATTAATCATATCTTTAGTCAACTCATGGCTTGCCCCAGTGATAGTGCTGGAATTAGCATGTTTTCCTGTAGACATATGGGATTTGTTTTCAGAGAGCACAATTTAAAATGGTTAATATAGAAAGTTTAGATATTGGTTGAATAAAAGTGTTAAATGCCCTTGAGACAGTTTCATGAAAAGGTTACTAAGAGATCTCATCTAATTAGGTTTTTTTTTTATTTCAGTTAAGAAACTGGACTTAAAAGAAGGAAGAACAGTAATAAGTCCAGGTTTACAGGTTGAAAAGTAACAATAGATGTGTTTGATGTCTAATTATAAATGTGTAAAGCATTATGTGTTATATCATGGTCTAAAGTTTCAGAGCAAAATAGATGTGTCATCTTTCATAAGAAATACATGCTTAATAGGTATGAATTAAGGAACATACTTTTGGCCATTAGATTTTATTGTGGGGTGATACCTTTCTGCTGATCTTATTAAAAAAAAAAAAAAAAAAAGTGTTAGTTGCTCAGTCGTGTCTGACTCTTTGTGACACCAAGTCGTGTCTGACTCTTTGTGACACCAAGGACTGTAACCCACCAGTCTCCTCTGTCCCAACTCAGAGACCAAACACAGGTCTCCTGCATTGCAGGGTGATTCTACTGCTGCTGCGAAGTTGCTTCAGTTGTGTCCAATTTTGTATGACCCCATAGACCCCACGAGGCTCCCCCGCCGCCCCTGCCCCCCGTCCCTGGGATTCTTCAGGCAAGAACACTGGAGTGGGTTGCCATTTCCTTCTCCAATGCATGAAAGTGAAAAGTGAAAGTGAAGTCGCTCAGTCCTGTCTGACTCTTAGCAACCCCATGGACAGCTACCAGCAAATGGGAGTGATTTTATTATGGCTGACTAAATATTTTGCCTGTTTCTATTTGGGAAAATGACTTACAGATTATACTTTTTTTTTTCCCTCTAAAATTGAGACATATGAATGTCTTTTATTACAGAGGTCTAGTTTAAATAGTCCAGTCAATTATATCAACACCCTGAAATAGATAAAAAATGAGTATTTTCAGAGTACTATGCATAAATTCGTTCATAAAGAATATATTACATAAAGAAATATCTAAGATATTTGGAGCAACTTTTAAGATAAAGCCAAAAAGTATGTACTTTTAAAATGCACAAACCTTCCTATTTGATTTAGTACTATGATTTCACTGTTAAGAATTTTTCAGGGAAAGGCACACTGTCATGCAATGAAGCTATGATGCCATATATGTGTAAGTGGTCTTAGTGACTGTCCAGTAAAATTGGGGATGGTTGCATTGATATACCCTACTCTAAGCATTGATGGCAAGTTAATAAAAAAGTAGTATTTTTTACTATGAACTGTATGTTAGTAAAACATATATGTGGTTTTACTAGACTTCCTTAAGGGAAGCCTGAGACAGATTGCTTTTTCTGTGTAAGCAATCCATTAACTGAAGTAAAGAGAGCAGAGATGCCTGAATTTAACCAAAAGCTTTCCTTTCTCTTTTGTAGAAGATATCCCTAGATAATGCCTGTCCTGTATGCTCAATTTCCTATGGGTCATTAGCATCTGATACCTATTTGGAAAACCATCCAAAGTCCCCTTCTCAGAAAATCCTTTTCTGTCACATTTTACTGCAGTTTGTAAAATTAGAGCACTTGAATCAAACCTAAGTAATCTGGTTTCTACGGGTCATGGTGACTTCTTCATAATTGGACAACCAAGAAGAAATGGAGGGGCACACAAGCTGTTGATATTTCACCACCAAAAAACTGAACCTAAGAGAACAGAAATAGAAGTAAACAAACATCAACAACAAAACACAGGGTTTTTTTTTTAATCATTTGGAACATGAGTCATGACAAATCTGATATCAGCACACAGATATTCTTTCATTTAAGGTCATATATTATAGATCAGGTTGTTTTTACTTACTTAAAGCAATGAAATATTTTAACTGGTAAAGATTTCTTAAACTTTTGCATTCTGTTTTCCTGCTAATGCATGGATATTTAATATAACTAGATGCAGTATAAGTTCCTTTTTTTTTTTAGTTCAAGTCTGAATTTTATAGAGGATCTTCATAAAAATAAGTACTTTTCCAACTATGTGTCCATTAATTTTCAAAGTTAAGTTAAGGTAATGACTTTTTTATTTTTATACATTGATGGTATATACTATAATTTATCTTCTGAATTATAGAGATAAATAAAATTGAAATATTTACTTTGTATTTTAAAGTAAATATTTACTTTAAATTAAAAAGTAAAGTAAATATTTACTTTAAATTAAAAAGTAAAGTAAATATTTACTTTAAATTAAAAAGTAAAGTAAATATTTACTTTGTATTTAGTTTTCTACAGAAATGATCACTTAAAATGATTGTGATTAGATTGAAGGCCCAATATAATGATCATTATGAAGTGATTCTTTGCCTCGATAATTAAGCTCTGGCATGTTAAAATACAATGTGTTGACAAAACCTTCACATATATAGGATGTAATTAAAATCTATGAAAAATAAAGAATTTTTATATCAAAAGAGATTTGGGCCTGGGAATGTGATCAGATTTTCAATATGTATAAGTTTTAAAAACTGTACTTAGAATGTAAATTGAAGCACAGAATCAAGGAAAATACATGTCCACTCTAAAAGTCTTTTATTAGAAAAATTAAAGTTCTAACAATGAAACATAATGATCCTTAGGAAAAAAACTCAGACATTTTCTTCTGATCTAAAAAATGTGTCTATCACTGATCTGTATACAAAGATATAAATGCCTGAATATAAGCTCAAAACAAAAAGTGAAAAGGGGAGTTGTGTGTAAAATATAGCACATAGATATTATTCTAATTGTGAGAAGCACAAAGTAGAATGGTTCATCTTAGAAATATGTGATTCTAATGTTCTAATTTAGTGAAAAATCTCCTGTTTGCAATTTAAATACATCTCAAATCTGTTGAAGTAGTAAAAATCAATTTTTGTATACCAAACTGATTTTGATGATTAATGACTCAGTCATAAGGAACTCAAATGATTTTACTGAAGGCTCTTTCTCTCTTATTTGATGTTTTTATTTTATTCTATTTTATTCTCACTTGTTCCTACTTGAGCAAATTTTTTTTCTCCTCAAAATTCAGGGGACAATGTAACCAAATGTTCTGACCCTATACAATTCCATCTGGTATTGGCAGTTGCGGGGAGTGGAAAGAAAAGAGTTTTTCTTTCAAGAAACGAATATAAATCCTAGTGAAAAATCAGAAGTTTGTGTTTGCTTCTCCCTGGGTCATGTACCTTCCCCAGGACTAGTCATTATACCAGATGTATGAGGTGTTATAAACAGCAGGGGTAGAGTCAAGACTCTGGTGGAGTCAGTCAGAGGAAAGGGGACGGATGCTTCATACAAAAGGCAGAATCAACTGGAAAAGGGAAAGACATATTCCTCAAGAAAAAGCAAAGGGTAAGAAATAGTATGGGGGGGGAGGGTTGGGGAATGTAGAGCAGACAGTGGGGGAAAAAAAAAGTTCGCTACAGGTCTTTCATTGGCCAAGACACTCTTACAGTATGGATTGTCTTAGAACAAAGAAATGACAACTTGTGACATTGAATCTTGAAATAATTCAACAAGATGAAATTGTGAAGCCTAACTGTACTATGCTGTGAAGTCTATGAATAGTGCAAGTGTTAATCACCCAGTCATGTCCAACTCCTTGCAACCCCATGGACCATAATCCACCAGGCTCCTCTGTCCATGAAAATCTCCAGGCGAGAATACTGGAGTGGAGAGCCATTGCATTCTCCAGGGAATCTTCCTGACCCAATGATAAAACCCAGATGTCCTGTTTTGCTGGTGGATTCCTTACCATTGAGCCACCAGGGTAGCCCTGAAGTCTGCAAACACCCAAAGAAATGTCTTCCTCAACATCTGTTCTCAAACTCTTTAGGGAGAAAAGAAAAAGTGTTTCAGGTTCATAGAGTCCTAACATGTCCAAAACAAAAACCTAGAAATATTATACAGAAAACAGGACTACTTTATAAAATGTGTTACCATCTATTCTTAACTGATTAATTGCCATTTTAGAGGTGATGTTGCTTAAAGAGAGGTGAAATGAGTTAAAATTAAATATATATAAGAAAATTCACACTAAAGAAGCTGTATTTTTTAATTCCATAGATAAAGTTTCCTAAATATGGGCATCTAATACATCTAGCAGATTTTGAAGAATAGAAATGGAGGAAGGATACTCAGAAATGAAATGTGATTTGTTTCTCAATCAATTGTAAAACTAAGAAAATAGAAATTAAGATTAGAGAAGATATTGATTTTATTTCACATTATATTTTTCCCTATGGTAAATGTCATCAAATGCCAGAATTCATTTCTATTTTAATCTCCCTCCCAAATTTTAAGAACTTCAAGACATCTTCATAGGCAATTCAAGATACTTATGACCAAAGGACATAAAGCTTAGAAGATGAAACATAATTGTTAAAACTCTCTTTAATATCACTCCCACATACTAATCAAAGTGTAATGTGCCATCCAGACTTGGAAACTTTTTTAAGAAATGAGAGTTTTAATTTTAAAAGTCAGAAATATTTTTCTTCATTAATGATATTAATTTACTACCTTCATCACCTCTAGCCAAAGATTACTTCTAAGACTCACAAAATAATCAATCCCATATCAGATCCCATGTTTGTCGTTTTCTTAACTAAACTGGAAGGAAATCTGGAACACAATTTTATAAATACAGTACCCTCATGCTTTTTTCAAATGGTGGGAAGAACAGAGATCATAGAGAGCATTGGTAAATTAATTCATGATCTGATGGTCAGAGTTCAAAATTTCAAAATCAAGATTATACACGAAATCATTCATGAGGTATTTTTAAATATAATAGAGTTAATATGAATTTATATATTTCTTCTTTTTCTACTCAGTAAAACCACGTATTCAGTTCTCTCTTTTGTACTCATGAATCAACTGTAGTCTTACAAAATCATCATTGATTTACATGTCAATAATTGTAACACTTTGATACGTATGTCAATAGTTGCAACACAATCAATCCTAGGCTTGGAAGATCTCCTGGAAGAGGACATGGCAACCCACTCCAGTATTCTTTCCTAGAGAATCCTGTGGACAGAGGAGCGTGTGGTCTATGGTCCACAGGGTCACAAAGAGTTGGACACAAAGAGTGACTGAACACACACACACACACATATATATGTGTTACTTATTGTAATCAAATTCTCAGGATTTGTGTACAAAACAGCATACCCTGTCCTTGAAACTCTCTCCCTCTTGACTTCTGTCTTCATTCTCTCCTAGCTTCCCTCCTGTGTTTGTTCCACTTCTGTCTCTTTTAACAGTTTATCCTCATGTGCCCACTCCTCCAGTGTTCCTATTCCTGAGGGCTTTGCCCTTACCCTCTTAGCTTTATATAGCATTACTCTGTATTTTCCACTGAACAGCTTCATCCATTCTCAGCTCTACGGTTTGCTCTCCTGAACTTAAAATTTTCTATTAATTTGTGACTAGATAATTTTACTTACATAACTCAATGCTACCTCAGATGCTAAATTTCTGAAACAGGAAGCTGCATCTTCTACCCAAAGCTAACACTTTTTAACAAGTGTTTTTCCTCAATAAATACAATTATTATTCAACATATTTTTAATCTGAATAAAACAATAAATAAGCAAACTATTATTCATGCATGATTTTTTTATCCCTCTTATCCACAGCTAGGTGATTTAAAGATCTTGATCCCATGAAACTATAAAAAAATAAATAAATAAATAACAAGGAACCTGAGTATTCAGGGGGAAATGCCTTATCTTCTGTTTCTAAGGCTCCAGGTATATTAAAATATAAACAAACATGCACAAGTTTTCAAAATATTTTGGCTTATTGTAAATGCCTATATGTAACACAGTAACACCATATAGTTCTCCTCTGTGTTACCAAGTGCACTTGTTATTTTATCTGAATGTTTAGTTCATAATATTATCTCTTTTCTACAGTGCAACCATGGAGCCTGGGAATCCAGAGTCTCAAGGCAGACCACCTGAGCTCAAAACCTTGTTTCTCTGTCTGCTTGGTAGCCTGGGATAATTACATACTTCATCTCTCTGAGAATGTTTTCTCATCTGTAAAATGGATATAATCATTATCATTGTCTTATGGTTTGTTCTGAAAGCATCTAAATGAATACTTTAGAAGTTGGCACGTTCTGTAAATATTATATAATTTAATGTGTTGTTATCACTATACATTGGTAATAGATTTCTCATGTCATAAATTCAATTATATAGAAATAGAGCTTTTATATTTTTAATAGTTTTAAACATTTTACCATGCTATATAATGATAAATCAATAACACCAAGATTTTCTTTGTCAATTTAAAATTTTCTTAGTCAATAAACTCAATCTGTTTAGAATTCCTATTACCGTTTTTTGACTTAAGGAGATCTCTAAATTCCAAGTTGGTTTTTGAGTGACAGTGTGGCACTGTGGGCACATGTTGGACCAGATCGTAGTTAAGTATGGTTGCCCCTATACACTGGTATTTGCATTCCTAATTGGTTCTTTAATTTGTAGGCTATGTTACCCCATGGTATCTGTTTTCACTAGGGTGAAATTTTTCTGTTTATTGAAATATAGTTGATGTATAAGTTAAAGGCATACAGTGTAATGATTCACAATTCTAAATGTTATATTACATCTATAGTTATTAGAAAATATTTTCTATATTCCCAAGTTGTACAGTATATCCTTGTAGCTTACTTTATACAAAGAGTTTGTGTTTCGTACTACCCTTCCCCTGCATTGGATCTTCCTTCTCCCTATTTTGCTCAGTTGCTTCAATCATTTCTGGTTCTTTGTGACCCTAGGATTGTAGCCTGCTAGGCTCCTCTGCCCATGGGATTCTCCAGGCAAGAATACTGGCACTGGTTTCCAGGCCCTCCTCTAAGGGATCTTCCCAACCCAAAGGTCAAACTCTCATCTCTTACGTCTCCTGCATTAGCAGGTAGCTTCTTTACAACTAGCACCACCTGGGAAGCCCACATACAAGTTAGATTCTTTGCTGCTATATTCACTTGTTGTATGTTTAAGATTCTGAATATAAGAGATATCATATCATAGTTGTCTTACTCTGGCATATTTCATTTAACATAATGCTCTCCAAGTTCCTCCATGGTGCTGAAGCAGATGCCATAATTTTCTTCTTTTGCATGGCTAAATAGTATTCCACTTGTGAGTGTATTTGTGTGTATGTATCATCTTTGTTGATTCATTTTTTTTTCCTTCTTTTTTAATTGGAGGCTAATTACTTTACAATATTGTGGTGGTTTTGGCATATATTGACATGAATCTACCACGGATGTACATATGTTCCCCATCCTGGACACCCATCCCACCTCCCTCCCCATCCCATCCCTCAGGGTCATCCCAGTGCACTGGCCCTGAGCACCCTGTCTCATGCATCAAACCTAGACTGGTAGTCTATTTGACATATGGTAATATACATGTTTCAATGCTATTCTCTCAAATCATCCCACCTCGCCTTCTCCCACAGAGTCCAACAGTTTGTTCTTTAAATCTGTATCTCTTTGACTGTCTTGCATATAGGGTCATGGTTACCATCTTTCTAAATTCCATATATATATGTGTCTTTCTGATTTACTTCACTCTGTATAATAGGCTCCAGTTTCATCCACTGCATTAGAACTGATTCAAATGAATTATTTTTGATAGCTTAGTAATATTCCATTTAAAAAAAATTGAGGGGGGCTTTATTTTGGGGAGTTCCAAAATCACTGCAGATGGTGATTGCAGCCATGAAATTAAAAGATACTTACTCCTTGGAAGGAAAGTTATGACCAACCTAGATAGCATATTGAAAAGTGGAGACATTACTTTGCCAACAAAGGTCCATCTAGTCAAGGCTATAGTTTTTCCAGTAGTCATGTATGGATGTGAGAGTTGGACTGTGAAGAAAGCTGAGCACTGAAGAATTGATGCTTTTGAACTGTGGTATTGGAGAAGACTCTTGAGAGTCCCTTGGACTGCAAGGAGATCCAACCAGTCCATTCTAAAGGAGATCAGTCCTGAATGTTCATTGGAAGGACTGATGCTAAAGCTGAAACTCCAATACTTTGGCCATCTCATGCGAAGAGTTGACTCATTGGAAAAGACTCTGATGCTGGGAGGAATTGGGAGCGGAGGAGAAGGGAACGACAGAGGATTAGATGGCTGGATGGCATCACCGACTCAATGGACATGAGTTTGGGTGAACTCCAGGAGTTGGTGATAGACAGGGAGGCCTGGTGTGCTGCAATTCATGGGGTTGCAAAGAGTCAGACACGACTAAGTGACTGAACTGAACTGAATATTCCATTGTTTATATGTGCCACTGCTTTCTTATGCATTCATCTGCCAGCAGATATCTAGCATGTTTCCATGTCCTAGCTGTTGTAAATAGTGCTGCAATGAACACTGGGGTACACGTGTCTCTTTCAATTCTGGTTTCCTCGGTGTGTATGCCCAGCAGTGGGATTGCTGGGTCATATG
>NW_011494695.1:2551661-2558668 GCF_000754665.1 Bison bison bison
GAATATTCCATTGTTTATATGTGCCACTGCTTTCTTATGCATTCATCTGCCAGCAGATATCTAGCATGTTTCCATGTCCTAGCTGTTGTAAATAGTGCTGCAATGAACACTGGGGTACACGTGTCTCTTTCAATTCTGGTTTCCTCGGTGTGTATGCCCAGCAGTGGGATTGCTGGGTCATATGGCAGTTCTATTTCCAGTTTTTTTTTTATGAAATCTCCACACTGTTCACCATTGTGGCTGTACTAGTTTGCATTCCCACCAACAGTGTAAGAGGGTTCCCTTTTCTCCATACCCTCTCCAGCATTTATTTTTTGTAGACTTTTTGATAGCAACCATTTTGACTAGGGTGAAATGGTACCTCATTGTGGTTTTGATTTGCATTTCTCTGATAATGAGTGACATTGAGCATCTTTTCATGTTTGTTAGCCATCTGTATGTCTTCTTTGGTGAAATGTCTGTTTAGTTCTTTGGCCCATTTTTTGATTGGTTGTTTATTTTTCTGGAATTGAGCTACATGAACTACTTGTGTATTTTTGAGATTAATTCTATGTCAGTTGCTTCACTTGCAATTATTTTCTCCCATCCTGATTGCTGTCTTTTCACCATACTTATAGTTTCCTTCATTGTGCAAAAGTTTTTAAGTTTAATTAGGTCCCATTTGTTTATTTTTGCTTTTATTTCCAATATTCTGGGAGGTAGGTCATAGAGGATCGTGCTGTGTGCTATGTCAGAGAGTGTTTTGCCTATGTTTTCCTCTAGGAGTTTTATAGTTTCTGGTCTTACATTTAGATCTTTAATCCATTTTGAGTTTATTTTTGTGTATGGTGTTAGAAAATGTTCTAGTTTCATTCTTTTACAAGTGGTTGACCAGTTTTCCCAGCACCACTTGTTAAAGAGATTGTCTTTAATCCATTGTATATTCTTGCCTCCTTTGTCAGAGATAAGGTGTCCATAGGTGCGTGGATTTATTTATGGGATTTCTATTTTGTTCCATTGATCTATATTTCTGTTTTTGTGCCAGTACTATGCTGTTTTGATGACTATAGGTTTGTAGTATAGTCTGAAGTCAGGCAGGTTGGTTCCTCCAGTTCCATTCTTCTTTCTCAAGATTGCTTTAGCTACTCGAGGTTTTTTGTATTTCCATACAAATTGTGAAATTATTTGTTCTAGTTCTCTGAAAAATACCTTTGGTAGCTTGATAGGGATTGCGTTGAATCCATAGATTGCTTTGGGTAGTATACTCATTTTTATTATATTGATTCTTCTGATCCAAGAACATGGTATATTCTTCAATCTATTTGTGTCATCTTTGGTTTCTTTCATCAGTGTTTTATAGTTTTCTATATATAGGTCTTTTTTTTTTTTTTTTTAGGTAGATTTAGTCCTAAGTATTTTATCATTGCAATGGGGAATGGAATTGTTTCCTTAATTTCTCTTTCTGTTTTCTCATTGTTAGTGCATAGGAATGCAAGGGATTTCTGTGTGTTCATTTTATATCCTGCAACTTTACAGTATTCATTGATTAGCTCTAGTAATTTTCTGGTAGTGTCTTTAGGGTTTTCTATGTAGAGGATCATGTCATCTGCAAACAGAGTTTTACTTCATTCCAATCTGGATTCCTTTTATTTCTTTTTCTTCTCTGATTGCTGTGGCTAAAACTTCCAAAACTATGTTGAATAATAGTGGTGAGAGTGGGCACCCTTGTCTTGTTCCTGACTTACAGTTTTTCATTATTGAGGATAATGTTTGCTGTGGGTTTATAATATATGGCTTTTATTATGTTGAGGTATGTTCCTTCTATGCCTGTTTTCTGCAGGTTTTTTTTTTTTTTTATCATAAATGGATGTTGAATTTTGTCAAAGACTTTTTCTCCATCTATTGAGATAATCATATGGTTTTTATCTTTCAATGTGTTAATGTGGTATATCACATTGATTGATTTGAGAATATTGAAGAATCCTTGCATCCCCAGGATAAAGCCCACTTGGTCATGATGTCTGATCTTTTTAATATATTGTTGGACTATGTTTCCTAGAATTTTGTTAAGTATTTTTGTATCTATGTTCATCAGTGATATTGGCTTGTAGTTTTCTTTTTTGGTGGCATCTTTGTTTGGTTTTTGTATTAGGCTGATGGCGGCCTCATAGAATGAGTTTGGCAGTTTACCTTCCTCTGCAATTTTCTGGAAGAGTTTGAGTAGGATAGGTGTTAGCTCTTCTGTAGATTTTTGGTAGAATTCTGTGAAGCCATCTGGTCCTGGGCTTTTGTTTGTTGGAAGACGTTTGATTACAGTTATTATTTGCATGCTTATGATGGGTCTGTTAAGGTTTTCTATTTCTTCTTGGCTCAGTTTTGGCAGGTTATACTTTTCTAAGAATTTGTCCACTTCTTCCAAGTTGTCCATTTTATTGTCATATAGTTGCTGAGTAGTCTTTTAAGATCCTTTGTATTTCTGTGTTGTCTGTTGTGATCTCTCCATTTTCATTTTTAATTTTGTTGATTTGATTCTTCTCCTTTTTTTTCTTGATGAGTCTGGCTAATGATTTGTCTGTTTTATTTATCTTCTCAAAGAACCAGCTTTTACCTTTTTTGATTTTGGGTATTAGTCTCATTTGTTTCTTTTTCATTTATTTCTGCCCTACTTTTTATGATTTATTTCCTTCTACTAATGCTGGGGTTCTTCATTTCTTCTTTTTCTAGTTGATGTAGGTGTAAAGTTAGGTTTTTTTATTTTATTTTTCTCTTGTTTCTTGAGATAAGCTTGTATTGCTATGAACCTTCCCCTTAGCACTGCTTTTACTGAATCCCATAGGTTTGGGGTTGTTGTGTTTTCAATTTGTTTCTATGCATATTTTGATTTCTTTTTTTTATTTATTCTGTGATTTGTTGGTTATTCAGAAGCGTGTTGTTTAGCCTCCATGTTTGCTTTTTAATATATTTTTTCCTCCTGTTGACATCTAATCTTACCACATTGTGATCAGAAAAGATGCTTGAAATGATTTCAATTTTTTTAAATTTACTAAGGCTAGATTTATGGCCCAGGATGTGATCTATCCTGGAGAATGTTCCATGTGTACTTGAGAAAAGGTGAAATTCAATGTCTTGGGGTGCAAGGTCCCATAGATATCAATTAGGTCTAACTGGTCCATTGTATCATTTAAAGTTTGTGTTTCCTTGCTAATTTTCTGTTTAGTTGATCTGTCCACAGGTGTGAGTGGGGTATTAAAGTCTCCCATTATTTTTGTGTTACTGTTAATTTCCTCCTCATACTTGTTAGCATTTGCCTTACATATGTAGTGCTCTTATGTTGGGTGCATATATATTTATAATTGTTACATCCTCTTGGATTGATCCTTTGATCATTATGTAGTGTCTTTCTTTGTCTCTTTTCATGGCCTTTATTTCGAAGTCTATTTTATCTGATATGAGTTTTGCTACTCCTGCTTTCTTCTGGTCTCCATTTGTGTGAAATATTGTCTTCCAGCCCTTCAATTTCAGTCTTTATGTGTTGTTTGTTTTGAGGTGGGTCTCTTGTAGACAGCAAATATAGGGGTCTTGTTTTTGTATCCATTCAGCCAGTCTTTGTCTATAGGTTGGGACATTCAATCCATTTATATTTAAGGTAATTATTGATAAGTATGATCCCATTGCCACTTTGTTATTTTGGGTTCAAGTTTGTAAACCTTTTCTATGTTTCCTGTCTAGAGAATATCCTTTAACATTTGTTGAAAAGCTAGTTTGGTGGTGCTGATTTCTCTCAGCTTTTGCTTATCTGTAAAGCTTTTAATTTCTCCTTAATATCTGAATGAGATCTTTGCTGAATATAGTAATCTGGATTGTAGGTTTTTCTCTCTCATCACTTTAAGTATGTCTTGCCATTCCCTTTTGGCTTGAAGAGTTTCTACTGAATGATCAGCAGTTATCTTTAGGGGAATCCCCTTGTGTGTTATTTGTGCTTTTCCCTTGATGCTTTTAATATTTGCTCTTTGTGTTTGATCTTCATTAATTTGATTAATATGTGTCTTGGGGTGTTTCACCTTGGGTTTATCCTGTTTCAGACACTCTGGGTTTTTTGCACTTGGGTGGCTATTTCCGTCCCCATTTTAGGGAAGTTTTCAACTATTATCTCCTCAAGTGTTCTTCCATGGCCTTTATTTTTATCTTCTTCTGGGACTCCTATGATTCAAATGCTAGGGAGTTGAACAGTGTCCCTATTTCTGCTTTATTGACTATGCCAAAGACTTTGACTGTGTGGATCACAATAAACTGTGGAAAATTCTGAAACAGATGGGAATATCAGACCACCTAACCTGCCTCTTAAGAAATCTGTATGTAAGTCAGGAAGCAACAGTTAGAACTGGACATGGAACAACAGACTGGTTCCAAATAGGAAAAGGAGTACGTCAAGATAGTATATTGTCACCCTGCTTATTTAACTTATATGCAGAGTACATCATGAGAAACGCTGGGCTGGAAGAAGCACAAGCTGGAATCAAGATTGCTGGAGAAATATCAATAACCTCAGATATGCAGATGACACCACCCTTATGGCAGAAAGTGAAGAGGAACTGAAAAGCCTCTTGATGAAAGTGAAAGAGGAGAGTGAAAAAGTTGGCTTAAAGCTCAACATTCAGAAAACTAAGATCATGGCATCTGGTCCCATCACTTCATGGAAAATAGATGGGGAAACAGTGGAAACACTGTCAGACTTAATTTTTTGGGGCTCCAAAGTCACTGCAGATGGTGACTGCAGCCATAAAATTAAAAGCCGCTTACTCCTTGGAAGGAAAGTTATGACCAACCTAGATAGCATATTGAAAAGCAGAGACATAACTTTGCCAACAAAGGTCCATCTAGTCAAGGCTATAGTTTTTCCACTGGTCATGTATGGATGTGAGAGTTGGACTGTGAAGAAAGCTGAGTGCCAAAGAATTGATGCTTTTGAACTGTGGTATTGGAGAAGACTCTTGAGAGTCCCTTGGACTGTAAGGAGGTCCAACCAGTCCATTCTAAAGGAGACCCGTGCTGGGTATTCTTTGGAACGAATGATGCTAAAGCTGAAACTCCAATACTTTGGGCACTTCATAAGAAGAATTAACTCATTGGAAAAGACTCTGATGCTGGGAGGGATTGGGGGCAGGAGGAGAAGAGGACGACAGAGGATGAGATGGCTGGATGGCATCACTGACTCGATAGACGTGAGTCTGAGTGAACTCCAGGAGTTGGTGATGGACAGGGAGGCCTGGCATACTGCGATTCATGGGGTTGCAAAGAGTCGGACACAACTGAGCGACTGATCTGATCTGATCTGATCTGATTGCATTATTCATTAATGATTGATTCTTTGTTATTTCTCTTTGATCCTTGTTAAACATTTCTTGCATCTTCTCAATCCTTGTTTCCAACCTATATATCTGTAAGTCCATTTTGTTATCAAGACTTTGGATCATCTTTACTATTATTATTCTGAATTATTTTTCAGGTAGACTCTCTATCTCCTCCTCTTTTGTTTGGTTTGGTGGGAATTTATCACGTTCTTTACCTGCTGAATATTTCTCTGTCTTTTCATTTTGTTTAGATTGCTGTGTTTGGGGTGGCCTTTCTGTAGGCTGGAACTTTGTGGTTCCTCTTTATTGTGGAGGTTGCTCCCTGTGGGTGGGGTTGGACTAGTGGCTTATCAAGGTTTCCTGGTTAGAGAAGCTTGTGTCTGTGTTTTGGCGGGTGGAGCTGGATCTCTTCTCTCTGGAGTGCAATGAAGTGTCCAGTACTGAGTTTTGAGGTGTCTGTGGCTTTGGTGTGACTTTGGGCCTTTATTTTAATGCTCAGGGCTGTGTTCCTGCATTACTGGTGAATTAGTATGGTATGTCTTACTCTGGAACTTGTTGGCTCTTGAATGGAGCTTGGTTTCAGTGTAGGTATGGAGGCTTTTGGGTGAGCTCTTGTCAATTAATATCCCCTGGAGTGAGGCATTTTCTGGTGTTCTCAAGTTTTGGATTTAAGTCTCCTGCCTCTGGCCCTCAGTCTTATTCTTACAGTAGCCTCAAGACTTCTCTATCTATAGAGAACAGATGATAAAACATCTTGGTTAACAGTGAAAAGATTCTCCACAGTGAGGGACACCCAGAGAGGTTCTGACAGTTACATGGAGAAGAGAAGAGGGAGGAGGGAGATAGAGGTGGCCAGGAGGAGAAAGGGAATCAAAAGGGGAGAGACAGTCTAGCCAATAATCAATTCCCTATGTGCTCTCCATAGTCTGGAACACCCAGAAAAGCTCACAGAGTTACATAGAGAAGAGGGGGGAGGAAGATAGAGGTGACCAGGAGGAGAAGAGGGGGAGTCAAAAGGGGAGAGACCAATCTAGCCAGTAATCATACCCATAAGTAAAAATGGATACTGAAGATTAGATTCTTAGAGGTACAAAATTGATAACAAATACCAAAATGCAGATTAAAAATCTGCCAGTAATCAGTTCCCTAAGTGTTCTCCACAGCCTGGAACACCCAGAGAGATTCACAGAGTTAAGTAGAGAAGAGAAGGAGGAGGGAGGAGATAGAGGTGACCTGGGGGAGAAAAGGGAGAGTCAAAAGGGGAGAGAGCAATCAAGCCAGTAATCATACCCATAAGTAAAAATGGATACTGAAGATTAGATTCTTAGAGGTACAAAATTGATAACAAATACCAAAATGCAGATTAAAAATCTAAAGTAGAGGTTAGACTATGAAAAATACAATATTAAAAATACAAAATAAAGTCAATCACAAAAATTGTAATATATATATATATATATATATATATATATATATGAAATCTGCTTTAAAAATAGGGCCTTTTTTTGCAAGGTATTAGTAGGTTACGAAGAAGGCAATGGCAACCCACTCCAGTACTCTTGCCTGGAAAATCCCATGGATAGAGGGGCCTGGTGGGTTGCAGTCCATGGGGTTGCTAGGAGTCGGACAAGACTGAGCAACTTCACTTTCACTTTTCACTTTCATGCATTGGAGAAG
>NW_011494695.1:2558768-2566742 GCF_000754665.1 Bison bison bison
CAGTGTTCTTGCCTGGAGAATCCTAGGGACAGGGGAGCCTGGTGGGCTGCCGTCTATGGGGTTGCACAGAGTCAGACACGACTGAAGTGACTTAGCAGCAGTAGCAGCAGCAGCAGGTTATAAAAATGAAAAGTAATGGAGTAATAAAGAACTTAAAAATAAAGAAAATTAAAATGTTAATAGTAAAAATATATCTAGGAATTTCTCTGGAGCTGTTGAGGGCAGTGTGGGGTCAGTTCAGTTTCATATATTTCCTTGTTCCAGCTTATACTTCTTCTCAAAGTCTATAGGCCCATTCCAATGCTTAGTCAATGCTAACGACAGGGTTTTAATACATTGCACCTGTCATTTCCGAGCGGGTCCCTCTTTGTTTATTTTGGCTTCCTCTGTTTCCAAGTCTTTTCAGTATCTAATTTCTGCCCTGACAAAAGCAGATGAAGGTGGTCATGTATTTAGGCTCACTTGTTCAGTTCTTCTGTAGGGAGGGAGGAACACTGCAAACAAATACCACTGGTGTGTGTGGGTAGTGTTCACAGTGTATGGACCACACTGGATCTGCCCCGGCTCCCGGTGCTGTGTGCTTTCCCAGCACTCAGGCTCCAGGTTGCTTCGCAAGGGACCTGTCCAAATCAGGCCCTGGGTTTTACACACTTCGCAGGTCTAAGCTGCTCAGGTTCAGGTTTTGGGTACTCCACAAAGGAAGAGACTCAGTTGGGCATGCCTTTTGTGCCCTCCCAGGTCCAAGCAACTCAGGCAACCAGGTGCTTGGCGAGTGCACTGTCCCATCTTAATCACCCCCCCAGTCCCAGCTGCTTGGTTTCCTGGATGTGCTGCAAGAGCACCATCTCAGGTGTGCCCTGTGTCTCCTCTGGGGAGCTTTTCTCTGGCTATGACCCTCCTGGGAGATGTCATCCGTCCATGGTCCCAGGAAGACTTGGTTAGCAGCTGCGAGCCTGCTCACAGTTTGGTGGAGGATGATGTCTCTGGGGCCGAGATTGCCCCTCCCCCCTCCCCTTCCAGCTCTGGCTGCACCCACCTGCCTCTCTGCCTCTGGCAGGGGGAGGGTCCTGTCTTCAGGCAGCTAGCTCTCCATTGGTATTCTCTCAATCCTTTGTTCTGTGAGCAGGAGAGACTGTGCCTTAGGTTAGAGTTTTTTTTTGTGGGAAAGTTCTCTCTTTTTCATTTTGTACCCTCTCTCTCTCTGGCTATCCCACAGCTGGGGTTGCTATCTCATGTTAGCTCCTTCAGATTGTCCTCAGGGCATTCAGATCCAGTCCTTATCTCCCTGTCCAGGCCCTGCTCGCTGGTGGTGGACACCAGCGTCTGGGCTACTTCTCTGCTGGGAGTTGTGGTTAGACGCGTATTCTGTGTGTGTGTGTGTGTGTGTGTGTGTGTGTGTGTGTGTTTCCTCCCAATTACATTGTGCTCTGAGATTCCAAAACTCCCCATAGACCCGTGGGTGAGAGGGTTTCCTGCTGTTTGGATACTTCTCCTCCTTCATGACTCTTTCCCCTGGATGGGTCTCCATCCCTAACTCATTTGTCTCTCTTTTTGTCTTTTATATTTTGTCCTACCTGCTTTTGAAAACAATGGGCTGCCTTTCTGGGTCCCAGGTGTCCTCTGCCAGCGTTCAGAAGTTGTTTTATGGAAGTTGCTCAGCATTCAAATGATCTTTTGATGAATTTGTGGGGGAGAAAGTGGTCTCCCTATCCTACTCCTCCACCGTCTTCTATTGATTCATTTTTCTAATTCTCTGTTGCTTTATGCATTTACATCCTTGGAGTATATTATGTTAGTTCTAATCCCTTTGCCAATCTGATTGTTGTTCAATTGGTCAGTCATGTCTGACTATTTGCGACCGCCATGAAATATAGCACATCAGATTTCCCTGTCTTTTACCATCTCCCAGAGTTTGCTCAACTCATATTCATTGAGTTGGTGATGCCTTCCAACCATCTCATCCTCTGTTGTCCCCTTCTCCTCCTGCCTTCAATCTTTCCTCACATCAGAGTCTTTTCCAGTGAGTTGGCTCTTCACATCAGGTGGCCTAAGTATTAGAGTTTCAGCTTCAGCATCAGTCCTTTCAATGAATATTCAGAGTTGATTTCCTTTAGGACTGACAGGTTTGGTCTCCTCAGAGTGTAAGGGACTCTCAAGAGTCTTTCCAGCATCACAGTTTGAAAGCATAAATTGTTTGGTGCTCAGCTTTCAGTATAGTTAATTCTTACATCCATACATGACTACTGGAAAAAACATAGATTTGACAATAGGAATCTGTGTTGACAAAATGATGTCTCTGCTTTTTTAAAACATTGTCTAGCTTTGTCATGGTTTTTCTTAAAGGAGAAAAGCATTTTTTAACTTCACGACTGCAGTCACCATCCTCAGTGATTTTGGAGCCCAAGAAAATAAAATCTGTGACTGTTTCCATTGTTTCCCCATCTATTTGCCAAGAAGTGATGCCATGATCTTCTCTTATTGAGCATTGACTTTTAAACCAGCTCTTTTACAGTCCTTTTTCACCTTCACAAGAAGCTCTTTAGTTCCTCTTTGCTCTCTGCCACTAGGGTGGTGTCATCTGCATATCTGAAGTTATTGATATTTCTCCCTGCAATCTTGATTCCAGCTTGTGCTTCATTCAGCATGGAATTTCACATGGTGTACTCTCCATATAAGTTAAATAAGCAGGGTAACAATATACAGCTTTGACATACTTCTTTCCCAATTTTGAATCAGTCCTTTGTTCCATGTCCGGTTCTAATTGTTGTTTCTTGACCTGCTACAGGTTTCACAGGGGGCAGGTAAGGTGGCCTGGTATTCCCATCTGTTTAAGAATTTTCCACAGTTTGTTGTGATCCACACAATCAAAGTCTTTAGCATAGTCATTGAAGCAAAAGTAGATGTTTTTCTGGAATTCTCTTGCTTTTTCTATGATCCAGCAGATGTTGGCAATTTGATCTGGTTCTTCTGCCTTTTCTAAATCCAGCTTGTAGTTCTCAGTTCACATACTGTTGAACCCTAACTTGAAGGATTTTGAGCATAATCTTGCTATCATATGAAAGGAGTGCAATTGTGCAGTAGTTTGAACATTTTTAGTATTGCCCTTCTTAGGGACTGGAATTAAAAACTGACATTTTACATTCCTGTGACTCCTGCTGAGTTTTCCAAATTTGCTGCCATATTGAGTGAAGCACTTTAATAGCATCATCTTTTAGGCTTTGAAACATCTCAGCCTGAATTCCATCACCACTTTCATAATGGTGTTTCCTAAGGCCCACTTGACGTCACACTCCAAGATGTCTGGCTCTAAGTGATCACAGCATTGTGATTATCCAAGTCATTAGGATCTTTTTTGTATAGTTCTGTGTATTCTTGCCACCTCTTATTAATATCTTCTGCTTCTGTTAAGTTCATATAGTTTCTGTCCTTTATTGTGCCCATCTTTGCATGAAATTTTCCCTTGGTATCTCTGATTTTCTTGAAGTGATCTCAGTCTTTCTCATTCTATTGTTTCCTCTATGTTTGAATTGTTCAATTAAAAAGGCTTTCTTATCTCCTTTCTATTCTTTGCATTCAGATGAGTATATTTTTCCTCTTTTCCTTTGCCTTTTCCTTCTCTTCTTTTCTCAGCCCTTTTTAATGCCTGCTCAGACAATCATTTTGCCATTTTGCATTTCTTTTTCTTGGGGATGGTTTTGATCACCACCTTCTGTACAGTGTTACCAAGCTCCATCCATAGTTCTTCAGACACTCTTTCTATCGGAACTAATCTCTTGTATCTATTTTTAACTTCCACTGTATAATCATATGGAGAAGGCAATGGCACCCCACTCCAGTACTCTTGCCTGGAAAATCCCACGGACAGAGGAGCCTGGTAGGCTGCAGTCCATGGGGTCGCTGGGAGTTGGACACGACTGAGCGACTTCACTTTCACTTTTCACTTTCATGAATTGGAGAAGGAAATGGCAACCCACTCCAGTGTTCTTGCCTGGAGAATCCCAGGGATGGGGGAGCCTGGTGGGCTGCAGTCTATGGGGTTGCACAGAGTCAGACATGACTGAAGTGACTTAGCAGCAGCAGCAGCAGTATAATCATAAGAGACTTAATGTAGGTCATACCTGGATTGCCTAGTCATTTTCTCTACTCTTTTCAATTTAAATCTGAATTTTGCAATAAGGATTTCATGATCTGAGACATAGTAGGCTCCTAGTCTTGTTTTTGCTGACTGTAGAGTTTCTCTAACTTTGGCTTCAAAGAATATAATTGATCTGATTTTGGTATTGAGCATCTGGTGATGTCCATGTGTAAAGTCATCTCTTGTGTTGTTGATAGAGGGCATTTGCTATGACCAGTGCATTCTCTTGGCAAAACTCCGTTAGCCTTTGTCCTGCTTCATTTTGTACTCCAAGGCCAAACTTGCCTGTTACTCCAGGTATCTCTTGACTTCCTACTTTTGTATTCCAGTCCCCTATGATGATTAGGGCTTCCCTGGTAACCCAGCTGGTAAAGAACCTACCTGCAATGCAGGAGACCCAGACTCTGGTTCAGTTCCTGGGTTACAATGATCCCCTGGAGAAGGGATACTCACTCTAGTATTTTGGGGTTTCCCTGGTGGCTTAGATGGTAAAGAGTCTGCCTGCAATGTGGGACACCTGGTATTTATCCCTATGTTGGGAAGATCCCCTAGAGGAGGGCATGGCAACCCACTGGAGAATCCCATGGGTAGAGGAGCCCAGCAGGCTACAGTCCATAGGGTCACAAAGAGTAGGACATGACTCAGTGACTAAGCACACATAATGAATAGAACATCTTTTTGTTGTTGTTGTTAGTTCTTGAAGGTTTTGTAGGTATTCATAGAACCATTCAACTTAAGCTTCTTTGGCATTAGTGGTTGGGGCATTGACTTGGATTGCAGTAATATTGAATGGTTTGCCTTGGAAATGAACCAAGATCATTCTGTGATTTTTGAGACTGTACCCAAGTACTGTATTTCAGACTCTTTTGTTGACTGTGAGGGCTGCTCCATTTCTTGCCCACAGTAGTAGACATAATGGTCATCTGAATTAAATTCTCCCATTCCCATCCATTTTACTTCATTGATTTCTAAAATGTTGATGTTCACTCTTGCCATCTCCTGTTTGACCACTTCCAGTTTACCTTGATTCATGAACATCAAAATGTCAATGTTCACTCTTGCCATTTCCTGTTTGATCACTTCAAATTTACCATGCTTCATGAACAGTCCAGATTCCTATGCAATATTATTCTTTACAGCATTGGACTTACTTTCACCACCGGACACATCCACAACTGGGTGTTTTTTTTTTTTTTTTTTTTTCCATTTTGGGTCAGCATCTTCATTCCTTCAAACTGTTTGTGGGGTTCTCAAGACAAGAATGCTGAAGTGGCTTGCCATTCCCATCTCCAGTGGTCCACGTTTTGTCAGAACTTTCCACCATGACCCATCTGTCTTAGGTGGCCCTATGGAGCATGGCTCATAGTTTTATTGAGTTAGACAAGGCTGTGATCCATGTGATCAGTTGGCTAGTTGTAGTGGTTTCACACTGAATAATTCTCACAAACACACAGGATTATGAGAGACACAGTACAGGGAGAGCTTGCAGAAGAGCAACTCCCCAAGAAAACATTGAGCAGATATTTATTGGTAACTTATCTTGTAATCTTTAACTAAGAGCAGTAAAGCAAAACAAAGGCCAGAACTCTTGGGATTAAGGGAGCTTCCTCCTGGAGGTCTGGAGGTAATCGCATGAGAGTTGTAAAGAAAGGTCTTTGTAGATAAGGGGGTTGTTCTGCATGCAGAACAGCATCAAACTAATGCTGACTTGTCAGCCAGAATGTTTAACTTAAGGGTGAGGAAAGAGCAAGCAAGGGAGAGAGAATGAGTAAGATTAAATTCCAGGAGACATTTCTGAGAAAGCAGTATAACATGGTTCCGACAGTTTTCTGTGACTGTGGTTTTCATTCTGCCTGCCCTTTGATGGATGAGGAAAAGAGGCATGTGAAAGCTTTCTGATGGGAGGGACTGGCTGTGGGGAAAACTGGGTCTTGCTCTGGTGGGCAAGGCCATGCTCAGTAAATTTTTAATCCAATTTTCTGCAGATGAGTGGAGCTGTGTTCCTTCTCTATAGTTTGGTCTGAGGCCAAACCATTCAAGGAGATCAAACTAGTCAATTCTAAAGGAAATCAATCCTGAATATTCATTGTAAGGACGGATGCTGAAGCTGAAGCTCCAATACTTGGCCACCTGATATGAATAGCCGACTCATTAGAAAAGACCCTGATACTAGGAAAAATTGAAGGCAGGAGGAGAAGGGAACAACAGAGGATGAGATGATTGGATGGCATCACTGACTCAAAGGACATGAGTTTGAGCAAGCTCCAGGAGATGGTGAAGAACAGAGAAGCCTGGTGTGCTACAGTCCATGGAGTTGCAAAGTGTTGGATACAACTGAGCAACTAAAGACCAACAACTTCGTTCCTTTTGGAGCTATTTTTCCAGTCTTCAGTCGCATATTGGGCACCTACAGACCTGGGGAGTTCACTTTTCAGTGTCGTATCTTTTTGCCTCTTCATACCATTAATGAGATTCTTAGGGCAAGAGTGCTGAAATGGTTTGCCATTCTTTTCTCCAATGGACCACATGTTGTCAATCTGGGGCTGCAGGAAAAAATGATAATAATAATAATAATAATAATGGTGTTGAGTTTTCCATCTTTGTCTCTGATGCCATCACTGTATCATTCTTTGTTCTGCTGAATGGAATTGGGGTGCCTGAAATGATTCTAGTAAAAGACTCCATCTTCCAAGTATCCACATGGGATTGACGTGTAGGTGTACTGTGGTTGCCATTTCTGTCACTAGTCCCAGGGAAGCTAATTCACTGGGGAAGAGAAACTTCATGCCCGTCTTCTAAAATTCAGATGTTGTGAAGTCTGTCATTTCTCTACTTTTGATTTTTCTTTCCCCAGTAACCCAGAGAAATATGTTCTTCCTTAGTTGAAAGGAAGGAAATCAAGGCAAATTGCTTCACAGTTCTTTTAGTTAATATATTTACTCTATAGTTGGGAAATTATTTCTTAAACTGTAACCTAATATTTGATACTTTTTTTTTATTCTTTTCTGATTCTTGACTTCTGGATGAGCCTTCATGCCAAGTGACCCAGAAAGGAGAAATATTCACCAGATTAAAGAAACGTAGTTAGAGAAACTGTGTATATTGTTTATTACTTCATGTTATTATCACATCACACCCTGTGTGCACATAAAATAACATTCTGTGTTAATTGTTTCTAAAACAAATTTAGAATTGTTTTTGTCTTATTATATTTTCAAATTTTTAATTGGAAGATAATTGCTTCATAAAGTAGAGTTGGTTTCTCACGTATAATGATTTTATTCAGCCCTAAGAATATATATATATATATACACACATATATATATATATATATATATATATATATATCTCCTCTCTAACTAGAACCTCTATATCCTCTCCTTCTAGAACCTCCCTCTCCTCCCATCTCACCCCTATTATTCATCACAGAGTGCCAAAGTGGGCTCCCTGTGTCCTATAGCAACTTCCCACTAGCTATCTATTAATACTTTACACGTTCATTATAGGGGACTGGAATACAAAATAGGAAGTCAAGAAACACCTGGAGTAACAGGCAAATTTGGCCTTGGAATATGGAATGAATCAGGGCAAAAACTCAAAAGAGTTTTGCCAAGAAAATGCACTGGTCATAGCAAACACCCTCTTCCAACAACACAAGAGAAGACTCTACACATGGACATCACCAGATGGTCAACACCAAAATCAGATTGATTATATTCTTTGCAGCCAAAGATGGAGAAGCTCTATACAGTCAACAAAAACAAGACCAGAAGCTGACTGTGGCTCAGATCATGAACTCCTTATTGCCAAATTCAGACTTAAATTGAAGAAAGTAAGGA
>NW_011494695.1:2566842-2579843 GCF_000754665.1 Bison bison bison
CAAATTCAGACTTAAATTGAAGAAAGTAGGGAAAACCACTAGACCATTCAGGTATGACCTAAATCAAATCCCTTATGATTATACAGTGGAAGTGAGAAATAGATTTAAGGGCCTAGATCTGATAGAGTGCCTGATGAACTATGGAATGTGGTTTGTGACATTGTACAGGAGACAGGGATCAAGACCATCCCCATGGAAAAGAAATGCAAGAAAGCAAAATGGCCGTCTGGGGAGGACTTACAAATAGCTGTGAAAAGAAGAGAAGTGAAAAGCAAAGGAGGAAAGGAAAGATATAAGCATCTGAATGCAGAGTTCCAAAGAATAGCAAGAAGAGATAAGAAAGCCTTCCTCTATGATGCAAAGAAATAGAGATCAATGCAAACAACAGAATGGGAAAGACTAGAGATCTCTTCAAGAAAATTAGAGATACCAAAGGAATATTTCATGCAAAGATGGGCTCGATAAAGGACAGAAATGGTATGGACTTAACAGAAGCAGAAGATATTAAGAAGAGGTGGCAAGAATACACAGAAGAACTGTACAGAAAAGATGTTCACAACCCAGATAATCACGATGGTGTGAACACTGACCTAGGGCCAGACATCCTGGAATGTGAAGTCAAGTGGGCCTTAGAAAGCATCACTCCGAACAAAGCAAGTGGAGGTGATGGAATTCCAGTTGAGCTATTTCAAATCCTGAAAGATGATGCTGTGAAAGTGCTGCACTCAATATGCCAGCAAATTTGGAAAACTCAGCAGTGGCCACAGGACTGGAAAAGGTCAGTTTTCATTCCAATCCCAAAGAAAGGCAATGCCAAAGAGTGTTCAAACTACTGCACAATTGCACTCATCTCCCATGCTAGTAAAGTAATGCTCAACATTCTCCAAGCCAGGCTTCAGCAATATGTGAACCATGAACTTCCTGATATTCAAGCTGGTTTTAGAAAAGGCAGAGGAACCAGGGATCAAATTGCCAACATCCGCTGGATCATCGAAAAAGCAAGAGAGTTCCAAAAAAACATCTATTTCTGCTTTATTGACTATGCCAAAGCCTTTGACTGTGTGGATCACAATGAACTGTGGAAAATTCTGAAAGAGATGGGAATACCAGACTACCTGACCTGCCTCTTGAGAAATTTGTATGCAGGTCAGAAAGCAACCCTTAGAAATGGAAATGGAACCGACTGGTTCCAAATAGGAAAAGGAGTACATCAAGGCTGTATATTGTCACCCTGCTTGTTTAACTTATATGCAGAGTACATCACAAGAAACACTGGACTGGAAGAACACAAGCTGGAATCAAGATTGCCGGAGAAATATCAATAACCTCAGATTTGCAGATGACACCACCTTTATGGCAGAAAGTGAAGAGGAACTAAAAAGTCTCTTGATGAAAGTGAAAGAGGAGAGTGAAAAAGTTGGCTTAAAGCTCAACATTCAGAAAATGAAGATCATGGCATCAGGTCTCATCACTTCATGGGAAATAGATGAGGAAACAGTGTAAACAGTGTCAGACTTTATTTTTGGGGGCTCCAAAACCACTGCAGATGATGACTACAGCCATAAAATTAAAAGACGCTTACTCCTTGGAAGGAAAGTTATGACCAACCTAGATAGCATATTCAAAAGCAGAGACATTACTTTGTCAACAAAGGTCCATCTAGTCAAGGCTATGGTTTTCCTAGTCATCATGTATAGATGTGAGAGTTGGACTGTGAAGAAGGCTGAGTGCCGATGAATTGATGCTTTTGAACTGTGGTGTTGGAGAAGACTCTTGAGAGTCCCTTGGACTGCAAGGAGATCCAACCAGTCCATTCTGAAGAAGATCAGCCCTGGGATTTCTTTGGAAGGAATGATGCTCAAGCTGAAACTCCAGTACTTTGGCCACCTCATGCGAAGAGTTGACTCATTGGAAAAGACTCTGATGCTGGGAGGGATTGGGGGCAGGAGGAGAAGGGGACGATAGAGGATGAGATGGCTGGATGGCATCACTGACTCGATGGACATGAGTCTGAGTGAACTCCGGGAGTTGGTGATGGACAGGGAGGCCTGGTGTGCTGTGATTCATGACGTCACAAAGAGTCAGACACAACTGAGCGACTGAACTGAACTGAACTGAACTGAGTGCATATATATTGATGCATTTTAAAGGTTATCATCCTATTACTAACTTTCTCTAAATAAAATCCTAGTAAGCACTTTAGACAGCCAGTATTTTAGGTATTCATTCAATTCTTTTTAGACTGAAGTATCATTGACATATTATATTTTAACAATTTTAGGTGTACAGTACAGTGATTCTTTATTTCTATAGATGGCTATATCAGAGTAAATATCTCATACTGAACCTGAAATGCAACTGTTGTTCAGTTGTGTCTGACTCTTTGTGACCCCATGGACTGTAGCCTACCAGGCTTCTCTGTCAAAGGAATTCTCTAGGCAAGAATACTGAATTGGGTTGCCATTTACTTCAGCTAAAATCCATTTCCTTAAAAGATGGGAGTAAATATGTATATAGTTGGTTAAATTTTAAATTTCATCTCCTTCAAATTTTCTTTTTTAATGTATTCTTTTCACTAGTATTGCTTATTTATTAAATGGGTCTTTGAAATTATATTAACAGGAGTATAGAAATTAGAGGGAATTTTATTAGAATATTTGGAAACATTAAATTTGCACAGCCCTACATCAGTAAAAAGTATACATTTCTTTCTTTTTAGCTAGGGCTTGAGTCTTTCTTTTTTCAATTGTTTTCATGCAACAGTGATATATTTCCTTCCTTTTATGTTGTGCTACTAAATACATATAAAGTAAAGGGATCTATGCTGAGAATTGCATTTTCATTTTGCATTTGGGAAACCATGGAAGAAAAAAGTATTCTTAACTTTGTTACTCTCCAAAGCATTCAGATTTGAGTCATATTTGCTCTAAATCATAGTGTTTAGGGAATTCTCCACAAACTGCTTGTCTTTCCTAAGTGCCTCAGTGAAAATTTACTTCAGACTTAATATATGAATTTCATGTACATATATAAGCTCATGCTTTCTATATGATTAGTGAAATGCTACTGTGGAGAAACTCCTGGGATTTTTAAGGGGAAAAAAAGCCTTTGTATAATGTGAAAATATTAACAAGGGTCTTTGTAAGTTTGAGAAAGACTTTCATGGTCCATTACATTTTCCAGAATGGTCAAAGCCTTGGGGCTCCTCCCATTTTTCTGTCCTCAGAGACCATTTCACAAGGTGAGAGTAGCCTACTTTCTTATTTTCAATTGAATTTTCTCTGAAATAAGTTGTGAGTATTAAGTACAGAGGTCAGTAGGTTCTTGAAGAAATGTAATTGCCATACATGCATTTTAAGAGTCAGCAAAGCCTAATATTAGAAGAGCTGCCAACAATAGTACTTGTTCAGAGTTTTACAAGAGCTCTCTCAGGGACACTAGACTGATGATATAGTGATAAGTCTCACCAATATTGGAGCAGCTAGGGCTTCTCTCTGAAGGGCAACTAAGCTTTTACTTGAACAGTTCCACTTTGCCTCTTGTGCTCTCCCTAGTCCCAAGACTCTTGCTGAACTACTTTTAAAGTCAAAAGGTTTTATTTCTGAATTGCTAACCCCCAGAGAGCATTGTCACATCAAGAAAAAAACATTTACATTCATTAAAGAGAAAGGAGCCTGTCAGCTCAAACAGTATGGCTTAGGACAGAGAAACCTTAGCTTCCTATAAGGAATATGTGCATACTCCTAGTTGGTTCTTTGGAATATGTGCATACTCCTAGTAGGTTCTTTGGGACTGAACCCATAAAAGGCCAACTGTTCAGAGATTAAAAGATGTCATGTTGTCAAATAGGTCCTCCCAAGCCTGGTGTTAATAATGAATCCCAGCTCTTAGTTGGCAAATCCATTGTATGCGCATTCAAGTTACATTTCAGTTTCATCCAAACATAATTAAACGTTTTCCCTCTCTCATGTACACGAGGTTCAGAAAGAGACTAGTGTAGGGGAGGAAAACGTGTAACTCCAAAATGTCTTTTTGGCATGTGGATTGTTTTGAGCTGAAAGCAGTAAAGGTCCTAAAGATTCAGGAAAAAAATGTTCACCTTCTCCTTAACTGCCTAAGAAAAGTTCAAATAGAGGGCCTTTTCCTGGAATAGAGCTATTGCCACGGATATTTGCAAAGAATATGAGCTGTCTGTGGTGAGGGAAGTGCCCTAGAGATCATAGTCCAGTCTGTGTCTCATTGTCTCTCAGGGCCCAGCAAACATTTATTCAACAAAGGTTTGCTTTTCCATCTTTATGTAAATTGTCTTCCTTCCCTTTGAAGTCCCCAAGCACCACCCGCAACCTCTTCTTTTGCAGTTAGCTGACAATGGTATTGAAGCTGAGAGCTTCAGCCATTTTGGTGAGTGACTCAGTTTTCTTGGGTCTCTCCCATGTATACATGCTATTTGGTTTGAATTTCTCCTCTTACTCTGTCTCAGGTCAACTTAATTATTTGACCAGCCAGAATTATTTAAAAAGGTAGAAAAAAAGTTTATTATTCTTTTCTGATACTAACTTCACTCATTTCCCCTAAACTACAGTATTAAACGTGAAATGAAAGTGCTTTTTCCAAAGTAGCTATTCTATTTATAGAATCTCTTCTATTTATAGTATCTGTATTTATACATAAATATGAACATAAAATTCAAGCTTAATATGCATAATTGCAATTTATTTGCAAATTTTATATTAAATATTACTTTTATGGAGACAGAACTGTGTATATATGTATATACACTCTGTTTTCTGATTAGCTGATAACATTTTTAATTTTTGTCCATATTTAACACCATTTCCTCCCCTAATCTCTTAATTTATTGAAAGCTTGTTTAGTCCCAGGAAGAAGGAGGTCATGCCATATTTTTTCAGAATTTTATCAGAATATAGAAAGCTATGCTCCGTGGTAACTGCTTTTGACCACAGCCATAGGTCAGTCAGAGCAGACTTTCCCTGGCTTCCCTCCCTCTATCAATTGTGTTTTCACATTTTAAATGTAATGGAAGTTCCTAAGCAATTGGCTCAGTGCAGATATTGACAAGGATGGAGAGGAACATGAAAGAGATGACCCCAGAAGAAAATATGAGATATATTCCAAACATCTTAAAACTATGTAGATGTTTAGAAAACTGAAATTAGGTTCAAAGCATAATGATATAATTTTAGCAACTCCCACTGACGCAGGGGACTTCCCTGGTGGCTCAGTGGTAAAGAATCTGCATGCCAATGCAGGGGCAGCAGATTGGATCCCTGGTCCAGGAAATCCTCTGGAGAAGGAAATGGCAATCCACTCCAGTATTCTTGCCTCAGAAATCCGACGGACAGAGGAGCCTGGCAAGTTTCAGTTCATGGAATTGCAAAGAGTCGGACAATATTGACTGAACAGTAGCAAAAGCAACTGACACAGAAGTTGGGCAATCTGAGTAAACTAAGGTTCATTGAGGAAATGTTATTGTCAGCTGCTGTAAAATAGGCTTGCTGACAACTTGCGTGTGTGTGTTCAGTTGCTTTGGTCATGTCCAACTCTATGCGCCCCCATGGACTCTAGCCCGCCAGGCTCCTCTGTCCATAAGATTCTCTAGGCAATAATACTGGAGTGAGTTGCCTGTTCCCTTTTCCAGGGGGTTCTTCCCCACCTAGGGATCCAACCTGCGTCTCCTTTCTCTCTTGCATTGCAAGCAGATTCTTTAGCTCTGAGCCACTGGGGAAGCCCTTGGTGACAACATGGAGTATCAGTTATCTGTGGTTTAAACCCAGTGATACAAATTGAACTGCAATGTGTATGGTTGTAAAGTCTTCTTTGAAAAGTTGATAATGTTTTTTAGCAGTTAACTGTACTGACTACAACTTGATAGTATTAATTGCTTTCTGAAGAGTAAATTAGGAAATATATGATTAATTAAATAGCTTCTTTTAATGAACAAAAAGTTTATTTCTTTTTGGCAGTTAGACTTTAAAATAGGTTGGCAATATTTTAAAGGCTGCTTTTATAGAAGTAATATATTTTGTTTAAAAAATGGAATTGAAAACAATTTAATTCTCTATCACAGCTAATTTTAAAGGTATAGAAACACTATCTCAATAGTTAGAGGAAATAGCAAAAATATTCATTATTTCTTTAGCAAAATAGTTTCTATTAGTGCACTTACATGGTTTTAAATAGCATTTTAAACATTTAATTTCCAAACAGAGCTTAAAAAAAAAAAAAAGAAAGGATATTTCACAATAGTTAAAGGCAATAAAAAAAAAAAAGTGCTATTGTTTCTTTTACCAAAAGGCTTCTACATTATTTATTAATCAGTCTTCTAATTTCACAATGCCTCCCTCATTCACAAAGTCATAATTGACTTAAGATGGCCAGTTAGTGCAGGATCAGGATTAGGTATAGCTACATGCAAATATGACAATTATTCTATATAATTACTATTACTGCTGCTGCTGCTAAGTCGCTTCAGTCGTGTCCGACTCTGCGACCCCATTGACTGCAGCCCACCAGGCTCCCCCGTCCCTGGGATTCTCCAGGCAAGAACACTGGAGTGGGTTGCCATTTCCTTCTCCAATGCATGAAAGGGAAAAGTAAAAGTGAAAGTGAAGTCGTTCAGTCGTGTCCGACTCTTTTCGACCCCATGGACTGCAGCCTACCAGGCTCTTCCATCAATGGGATTCTCCAGGCAAGAGCACTGGAGTGGGGTGCCATTGCCTTCTCTGAATTACTATTACTACAATTTATTATTACTTGGTTCAGAAAGCAGATATAAAAAGTTCCTGTTTTTGACATACCCTTTTCTTATTCCCTTTCTGTTCTCTTCCTCCTGCTCAATCCCACCCCATCCTCTGGCAACTACTGATCCATCTTTAGTCACTATATATGAGCTTACATTTTCATATAAATGGAATCATACAGTATGTATGCTTTTTTTTTTTTTACTTTGTTGATCAATCAGCATAATTGTTTTGAGATTCAGCTATGTTGCTGCATGTATCAATACTTCTAGTCTTAATGACAGTTACTCTTCTATTACATGGATTTTCTGGATGGTTCAGCAGGTAGAGAATGTGCCTCCAATGCAGAAGACACAGGAAATATGGATTTGATCCCTATGTTGGAAAGATCCCTTGGAGGAGGACATGGCAACCTGGTCCAATATTCTTGCCTGGAGAATCCCATGGTCCCAGGAGCCTGAAGGGCTACCATTCATAAGGTTGCGGAGTCAGACGCAACTGAAGCAACTGAACACATTCCATTATATACATATACCACACTGTGTTTATCAATAGCATATTCATCTGTCAATGGACTTACGGTTCTTGGTTGTTAACAAATAAAACTTCCCTGCACATTTATGTATAATCTCTGAATGGCCATATGCTTACATGCTTTAATTTCCACTAAAAGTGGAATCAGTAATATGTAGCAAGCATGTAGTTAATCAAAAAGTACATAAACTAACAAAGTGTTTTCCAAAGCATTTGCACAGTTTTACACTCACACTATTACTGTGTAAGAGTCCCTCTCCTTCATCCTTACTGATCTGTTCAGTTATTTATTTGTTTAATTTGGGCTTTTGAAATAGGTATACTGATATTTCATTGTGGTTTTAATTTTAATTTCTCTAAATAACAAATGATATTAAGCATCTTGTCATGTACTTACTTGCCATCCATGTATTTTACAAGTTTTATTAAATTGTTTATTTTCTTATTATATTTTGAGAGTTCTTTATATATCCTTGATATGCAAGTGCTTTATCATATACATGATTTGTAAATGTTTACCCAGTCTGTGGCTTCAGTTTTTATTCCCTTAAATTTTCATTCAAAGAGCAGAAGCTACTAACTTTGATGAACTTCAAATTAGCAATTGTGTTTTATGGATTGTGCTTTTGATATCAAATCTAAGAATTCTTTGTCTAACTGCAAGATCACCAAATTTTATCCTATGTTTTCATAACAGACATTTTAAACTTTTAAATTTTATGTCTAGGTGTATTATCACCCTTTAAACTTTTAAATTTTATGTCTAGGTGTATTATTACCCTTGAGTGCATCACCCTTGAGTGATGTCTGGATTTAAGTTTATTTTCTTGCAGTATTTTTCTTGCTTTATTTTCTTCTATTGTTCCAGAAGTATTTGTTGAAAAGTCTATCCATTTTCCTACATACATTTTGAAGTCTTATTATTGAATACATGAATGCTTAGGGTCATTTTGTCTGTTTGTTGAACTGACTCCTTAAATGTTATGAAATGATTTTTATTCCTGGTAATATTCTTTGATCTGAAATTTACTTTGATATTAATAGAGCTACTCAGTTATCATGTGAATACAGTTAACATGACATATTTTCTGTATTTTTACATGTGATCTAATTGTTTCTTGACTTGAAGTGACTTCTTATAGGCAGTGTATAGTCATTTCTTACTTTTTTATCCAATCTGACAATCTCTGCCTTTTAGTTGTAACACTTAGGTCATTTACCTTTAATGATATAATTAATTAGATATTGATATTATTGGGTTTAATTCCACTAGCTTTCAATCTATCCTGTAAGTTCTCTGTTCCCTTATTCCTTTCTTTCTGATTAATTTTTCATTGAATATTTTTAGGATTCGATTTTGCCACCTTTGTTGGCTTATTAGCTAGTACCTTTGTAAAAGTTTAGTGGTTGTTTTAGGGTGTAGAGTTGTTGTTGTTCAATTACTCAGATTGTATTGGACTCTTTGTGACCCCATGGACTCTTTGTAACCCCATGGACTGAGCATACCAGGCTTCCCTGTCCTTCACTATCTCCCAAAGTATGCTCAAACCCATGCCCATTTAGTAGATGGCCATCCAGCCATCTCATCCTCTGTAGCCCCGTTCTGCCCTCAGTCTCTCCCAGCATCAGGATCTTTTTCAATGAGTTGGCTTTTCATATCAGGTGGCCAAAGTATTGGATCTTCAGCTTCAGCATCATTCCTTCCAATGTTTATTCAGGACTGATTTCTTTAGAACTGACTGATTTGATCTCCTTGCTGACCAAGGGACTCCCAAG
This sequence comes from Bison bison bison, assembly GCF_000754665.1. Classification (NCBI taxonomy): domain Eukaryota; kingdom Metazoa; phylum Chordata; class Mammalia; order Artiodactyla; family Bovidae; genus Bison; species Bison bison. The sequence continues at coordinate 2,575,914 of NW_011494695.1, forward strand.
AGTCTTCTCCAGCACCAAAATTTGAAAGCATCAATTCTTTGTTGCTCAGTCTTCTTTATGGTCCAATTCTCACGTCTGTAGATAACTACAGGAAAAACCATAGTTTGACTAGATGGACTTTTGTCAGAAAAGTCCATTGCTTTTTAATATGTTGTCTAGGTTTGTCATAGCTTTTCTTCCAAGGAGCAAGTGTCTTTTAATTTCATGGCTGCAGTCTCCATCTGCAGTGATTTTGGAGCCCAAGAAAATAAAGTCTCTCACTGTTTCCATTTTTTCCCCATCTATTTGCCTTGAAGTGATGGGCCCAGATGCCATGATCTACTCAGCATATAAGCTGAATAAGCAGGATGACAATATCCAGCCTTGACATACTCCTTGCCCAGTTTGGAACCAGTCCATTGTTCCATGTCTGATTCTGCTACTTCTTGACCTGAATACAGGTTTCTCAGGAGGCAGGTAACGTGGTCTGATATTATCTCTTTAAGAATTTTCCACAGTATGTTGTGATCCACAGAGTCAAAGGCTTTAGTACAGTCAATGAAGCAGAAGTAGATACTATTACTTAAGGTTAAACTGAGATAAGTTAAAGTTGTATACTTTTGTATACATTTTGTATACTATTACAACTTTAACTTACCTCAGTTTAACCTTGCATGTGTTCTATGTCTTCAGTCATGTCCAACTATTTGGGACCTATGGAGCTTACCAGGCTTCTCTGTCCATGGGATTCTCCAGGCAGTAATACTGGAGTGGGTTGCCATGCCCTTCTCTAGGCAAAACATTCTACATATAAAAATATTTGTGTCTGACTCTTTGCAACCCCAAGGACTTCAGCACACCAGGCTTCCCTGTCCATCGCCAACTCCCGGAACTTGCTCAGACTCATATCCATGGTCTTTTCTAATGAGTCAGTTCTTTGCATCAGGTGGCCAAAATATTTATGACAGTGTATTTCCTTTTCTCTCCTCATAACCTTTGTGTTGTGGTAACCACACACCTTGCTTCTACATATGTAGTCTTTATTTTTCTTGAAAGAATTATATTTTAAAGACATTTAAATTTTAAGAAAAACAACACACACACACACACACATGCATGCATACACACACACATACAGAGTCTTGTGCTATTTATTTTCATGTTCATGTCCATACATACATCTGGTGTCATTTTTCAGCCACATAAGGACTTTTTCAATATTTCATGCAATGGTAATAATGATTTTCTTTTCCAGTTTTTGTATACCTGAAATAGTCTTCACTTTGCCTTCTTTAAAAAAGTAAATTTTTATTGTGTATAGAATACTAAATCAGCATGTATTGTTCCTTTAACTATTTTAAAGATGTTCCATTTTCATAACATTTCTGCTGTTTCTAACCAGAAACTTACTCTCATCTTTATATCTGATCTTCTGTATATAATGTGCCATTTTCCCCTAGCTACCTTTATGATCGTCTATCACTATTTTTGAGAAATTTGATTTTGATGTCTCTTGATATAGTACCATTCCTATGTCTTATGATTAAAGGTTTTCCCCCTCATCTCTATATTTTCTCAAAGGATTCAGTTACTTGTATATTTTTCAACTTAAAGATTTGCTACAGTTAGCTGAAACTGTCTTCTTTTTACTTTCCTGATGAGAGGATCTTGTTTTTGTCTTTGTTTCATTTTTGGTCATTTTTCTTACTAGGTATTCAAGATCCCTAATATTTTCTTCTGCAATGTCTAATCTGCTATTTCCCATCATTTTATTTCCCATCCCAGACATTGTAGTTTTCATCTGTAAAACCTTATGTCTTTTTAAACACATGATTCCTTTATCTACTTAATATATTTGATAATTCTACATTCTAGCATTTTGAACAATTGGAATACAGTTTTAATATCTGTTCTAATGACATCACACACCTAGTCTAATGTTTAAGAAAAGCCTGAGCTTCTACTGAGTTGGCTTTGATGGATTAATTTTTCTCCTCATTATGAGCCATCCTCGTCTTGCTCATTGCAAATCTAGTAATGCTTTACTGGATTTCAAATACCCTGAAATTCACCTTCACCTTGTTGAGTGTTATATATTTTTATACCTATAAATATTCTTAAACTCTTTTCTATGAGACAGTTAACTTACTTTGAAAAGGTTTGATACTTACAAGTTTGTTTATTTGTTTGTTTAAGTTGTTACTTGTGAACAAAGTAGTACTTTTGAGGAGTGGTAACAATTTGCCACGTTTAACACAAGTCCATTGTCAATCTTGTAAATTATGAACCCTGTGGAATATGAACCTCTAACCATTTGTAGATATTTCCTTTCCCAGCTACTACTAGTTAATATACATGGATGTGTCAATCACTGATTTTTCAAGTTTTTACCCTGTGTACCTCTCTAATCCCCATTTTTCTACTCTCTGATCTCTGTCCACATATCTCACCAGATTATCCTTTTTGCCTCCTTAACTCAGGGGGAATACTAGGCTCCAACAACCCCTGCACTCCCAAAATGATTCACCACAGCCTGGAAACTCTCCAGGCAGTAATCCAGGGTAATTGCAGAGCTCACCTTGTGTATTGTTCATATCTCTGGAATTACTGTGCTTTTTTGCCTGATGTTCATTGATTTATAAATCATTGTGTCATATATTCTGCCTGTTGTTTCATGTGTAATGATAAATCTGACCTCTTTCATTCCATCCTAATTTGAATCAAGTCTAACATCAGTTCTTTCCAATAATCTTTAAATGTGACACCTATAATAAAAAAAAATAATTCATAGAGTGAACTAATACTCTAGCCAGACTTTTTATATTCATGTAAGCATCTTTGATGATCAATTTTATATATCACCTTGACAGGGCTAAGAAATGCTCAAGTAATTGGTAAACATCATTTCTTGGTATGTCTGTATGAGTTTTTCTAGAAGAGTTGAGTCTATTTGTACCAGTAGACTGAGTAAAGATTACCCATATTAATGAGGGTGGACATTATCAAGTCCCTTGAGAGTCTGAATAGAACAAAAAGGTAGAAGAAATGAGAAGCTGTTTTCTGCTTGAGTTTTTCTCCTGCCTCAGATGTCTGCACTCTGGGTTCTTAGAGGTTTTGGACTTGGACTTTGACAGTCAACTCCCCTGATTCTTATACCTTCAACTCAGAGGGAGTTATGCCACCAACTGTCCTTGGTCCTCTAACTTACAAATAGCAGATCATGGGGCTTCCTAGCCTCCATAATTATGTGAGCCAATTTCTATAATAAATCTCCTCAGATATATATGTGTATGTGTATAATTATATATATGTAATTTTATTTATGTATGTATATCCTATTGATTCTGTTCCTCTGGATAACATAGACTAATACAACATCTAGATCATGTCATGCTTTTTGAAAGATTGAGAATTCTGGAAGGATGCTTATGCGATGTAAGAACTGTTCATGCTGAGAGATTCAGTATGATAAAAATTTGGGGGAAATTATTGACCAGGAAGCTAAAAAGTAAAGGAATTGGGCTTGATATGAACTAAAGATAAAATATACTAGCAAAAAGAAAAATATATCAGGACAACACAGAAACTCAGAAAAATATTTTAGATTTTGACTCTACTAAATCATCTGCCTGTGTTTCAGATATTCATGAAAGCTGTGAAGGAAAAAGAGATCAAAATATAAGGTCTTTTCCAAATCCTACAGAATTCATCTGTAGGGGAAAAAAATTATTTGTTACTTTTTGAAAATTGTAGCAAGACTTAACTAAAGAGATATATTCTCAGGCTAAGAGAGAAGAAATAGAAATTATATTTGAAAGGCTTTTACACTATGTCTGAGTTGCATATAAATATAAATGTATTTATAGATGTAAATATATATATAGTTATATAAATTATAAACAATATAATATATAACATATATATTTTGTTATATAATTTATATTTTATATG
>NW_011494695.1:2579943-2598684 GCF_000754665.1 Bison bison bison
AATATAATTATAAATATATAATTATATATTTATATAAAATATATAAATATGTGTATAAATGCAGTCATAAATATAAATATATTTATATAAAATATATTTAGAAATACTTATTTATTTGTTTGTTTATGTGTTTGGCTGCACTGAGCCTTAGTTGCTGTGCCAGGGGTCTTCACTGTGACCCTCAGGTGTCTCTAGCTGTGGCCTGCGGGCTTCTCTCTAGTTGTGGTGCACAGGCTTTTGAGTGCATGGGCCCTGTAGCTGCAGTGCACAGGCTTAGCTGCCCAATGTCATGTGGGATCTTAGTTCTCCTACCAGCGATTGAATCTATGTCCCCTGCATTGGAAGGCAGATTCTTAAACATTAGACCACCAGGGAAGTCCCTCAGGGACTCTTTAGTTTGAGAACTTTTTCGAGCATGCCCATATTGGCCATTCCTTTATGTGACTTTTATGTGACCCCCAGATCTACATTGTGTGCAAGAATGAAGTTAACTGAAATGACCTGAAGAAATAACAGAAAACTTTAACACAATCCATATTAATTTTAAATGATTACTTTTAACTTGCTGTTGTTAGAATGGGATTTTCAAATAATTGTTTTAATAATTATTACTACATTAGATTGAAATACATCAATTTATAATTGTCATGAATTCTCATTTTATTGATTTTAAGAAATCATCTTACTACATATATAGAACAAACAATTCTCCAGGTGGTGCTAGTGGTAAAGAACCTGCCTGCCAATGCAAGATACTTAAGAGAAATGGATTTGATTCCTGGGACAGGAAGATCTCTAGGAGGAAGGCAAGACAACTCACCCCAGTTTCTTGCCTGGAGAATCTCCATGGACACAGGAGCCTGGTGGGCTATAGTCAATAAGGTCACAAAGAGTCTGACAACACAAGATATTTGGCATGCATGTACTTTAAGAAAGAAAAACTAGAAATTCTATAAAAATAATATTATATGTACTAGTTTTTAAATTTTTTGTGGTTTCTCTAGGGATTTCAATATATATTTTAACTTATTGCAGTGACCTAAAATCCATATTATTCCAACTCCTATATAGTGTAAAAACCTTTCAAATATAATTTCTATTTCTTCTCTCTCAGTCTCTACTATTCTTATCATGCATGATACTCTCAAATATTATAAACTCCATAGTATAGTGTTACTGTTCTCACTTAGGTAATAAATTTTTGTTATAATAATGGAAATAACTGGGCTTTTTATTCATATTTGTATCCTTTTTTTGTGCTTTTTATTTCTTTATTTAATTTCAATTTCCATTTGTTTCTATACTCCTTTAGCATTTATCTTATTGCAAACCTGTTGTCAATGAACTCTTACAGCATTTATTTTTCTCAAATATCATCATTTCATTATTATTTTTAAGCTATATGTATAATGGGTATAAAATCTTGGGTTGACCTTTGTTCTGTCAATTTTTTCAAAATGTTATATCATTGATTCTGACTTATATATGTTCTGATAAACAAGCTGTTGCGATATTTGATTTTTTTTTACCTCTAGATAATGTTCCCTTTTTGCTGTGGCTGAGTTTAAGATTTTGTGTGTGTGTGTTTGGTTTTCAGTACTTTAGCTATCATTATTCATTATGTGTTTAATTTTTATCTTAATTCTTCTCTGGGGCTCTCTGAATTTACTAGATCTATAATTCGTTTTCTTCCAGTTATATTCAAAATTCCCAGTCATCTCCTCAAATTTTTTTCTGCTTCATTTGGTATTTATTCCTTCTGGATTTCAACAAAATGTACTTTAGTCTCTCTTGTATTATCACTGAATTCTTAGAATCTCTAAGATTCTTCTTTGCTTGCTTTGTTTCATTTTGCTTTTTTCCTTTGAGTCTTTATAAGCTTGTTTAACCTATTATAAGATTTACTAATTTTTCTTCTGCTCTGACTAGTTTGCTGATGAATTTGCAGATGTGCTCCATCTGTGCTATCATATCTTTACCTTCATGTTTCTAGCATATGCTTTGGACCTCTTTATTTGTTCTGTTCCTGTGGGAAGTCCCTGTTTTTTACATGCATTATGTCTATTTTTTTTATTAAGTCCTTTAACATTTTAACAATTATTATTTTAAAGTATTGGCATGTGTGTTCCTGTATATTGGTTATCTGAGACTAATTCTGTTCATTTCTATATCTGTTGATGATATATTTTTATTATTATTTTGTTATTGACTGTCATTAATCAATTCATTTATTCCTTTTTATCACTTTTTGCCACTTTATGTTTTTTAATTAAAAGATAATTGCTTTACAGAATTTTGTGGCTTTCTGTCATACAACAACAAGAATCAGCCATTGGTACACTCATGTCCCTTCCCTACTGAACCTCCCTCCCATCTCCTGCCCCATCCCACCCTTCTAGATTTTCACAGAGCCCGTGTTTTAGTTCCTTGAGTCATAGAGCAAATTCTTATTGGCTGTTTATTTTACATATAGTAGTGTAAATTTCCATTTTGCTCTCTCCATACATCTCATCGTCACCCATCTCCCCATCTCCCTGTGTCCCTAAGTCTATTCTCTATGTCTGTTTCTCCACTGCTGCCCTGGAAATAAATCCATCAGTACCATCTTTCTAGATTCCATATATATGTGTCAGTATATGATATTTATATTTCTCTCTCTGACTTACCTCACTCTGTATTATAGGCTGTAGTTTCATCCACCTCATTAGGACTGTCTCAAATGCATCCCTTTTTATGGCTGAGTAGTGGAAAGATATAAGCATCTGAATGCAGAGTTCCAAAGTATAGCAAGGAGAGATAAGAAAGCCTTCCTCAGGGATCAATACAAAGAAATAGAAGAAAACAACAAAATGGGAAAGACTAGAGATCTCTTCAAGAAAATTAGAGATACCAAGGGAACATTTCATGCAAAGATGGACTTGAGAAAGGACAGAAATGGTATGGACCTAACAGAAGCAGAAGATATTAAGAAGAGGTGGCAAGAATACACAGAAGAACTGTACAAAAAAGATCTTCATGACCCAGATAATCACGATGGTGTGATCACTCACCTAGAGCCAGACATCCTGGAATATGAAGTTAAGGGGGCCTTAGAAACCATCACTATGAACAAAGCTAGTGGAGGTGATGGAATTCCAGTTGAGCTATTTCAAATCCTGAAAGATGATGCTGTAAAAGTGCTGCATTCAATATGCCAGCAAATTTGGAAAACTCAGCAGTGGCCACAGGACTGGAAAAGGTCAGTTTTCATTCCAATCCCAAAGAAAGGCAATGCCAAAGAATGCTCACACTACCACACATTTGCACTCATCTCACACGCTAGTAAAGTAATGCTCAAAATTCTCCAAGCCAGGCTTCAGCAATACGTGAACTATGAACTTCCAGTTGTTCAAGCTGGTTTTAGAAAAGGCAGAGGAACGAGAGATCAAATTTCCAACATCCACTGGATCATGGAAAAAGCAAGAGAGTTCCAGAAAAACATCTATTTCTGGTTTATTGACTATGCCAAATTCTTTGACTGTGTGGATCACAATAAACTGTGGAAAATTCTGAAAGAGATGGGAATACCAGACCACCTGACCTGACTCTTGAGAAATTTGTATGCAGTTCAGGAAGCAACAGTTAGTATTGGACATGGAACAACAGACTGGTTCCAAATAGGAAAAGGATTACATCAAGGCTGTATAGTCACTCTGTTTATCTAGCTTATATGCAGACTACTTCATGAGAAACATTGGGCTGGAAGAAGCACAAGCGGGAATCAAGATTGCCAGAGGAAATATCAATCACCTCAGATATGCAGATGACACCACCCTTATGGCAGAAAGTAAAGAGGAACTAAAAAGCCTCTTGATGAAAGTGAAAGAGGAGAGTGAAAAAGTTGGATTAAAGCTCAACATTCAGAAAACTAAGATCATGGCATCCGGTCCCATCACTTTACGGGAAATAGATGGGGAAACAGTGGAAACACTGTCAGACTTTATTTGTTTGGGTTCCAAAATCACTGCAGATGGTGATTGCAGCCATGAAACTAAAAGATTCTTATTCCTTGTAAGGAAAGTTATGACCAACCTAGATAGCATATTCAAAAGCAGAGACATTACTTTGCCAACAAAGGCCCGTCTAGTCAAGGCTATGGTTTTTCCAGTGGTCATGTATGGATGTGAGAGTTGAACTGTGAAGAAAGCTGAGCGCCGAAGAATTGATGCTTTTGAACTGTGGTGTTGGAGAAGACTCTTGAGAGTCCCTTGGACTGCAAGGAGATCCAACCAGTCCATTCTAAAGGAGATCAGTCCTGGGTGTTAATTGGAAGGACTGATGCTGAAGCTGAAACTCCAGTACTTTGGCTACCTCGTGCGAAGAGTTGACTCATTGGAAAAGACTGATGCTGTGAGGGATTGAGGGCAGGAGGAGAAAGGGCCATAGAGGATGAGATGGCTGGATGGCATCACCAACTCAATATATGTGATTTTGACTGAACTCCGGGAGTTGGTGATAGACAGGGAGGCCTGGCATGATGTGTTCAAGGGGTCGCCAAGAGTCAGACACGACTAAGCTACTTCCCTTTCTCTTTTCACTTTCATGCATTGGAGAAGGAAATGGCAACCCACTCCAGTGTTCTTTCCTGGAGAATCCCATGGATGGGGGAGCCTGGTTGGCTGCCGTCCATGGGGTTGCACAGAGTCAAACACGGCTGAAGCGACTTAGCAGCAGCAGCAGGTTGCTTTCATATTCTAGCTATTGTAAACAGTGCTGCAATCAGCACTGGGGATACATATGTTTTTTAAAGTTTGGTTTCCTCAGGGTATATGCTTAGTAGTTGGATTGCTGGGTCATATGGTGGCTTCATTCCTAGTTTTTTAAGGAATCTCCATACCGTCACCCACAGTGGATATATCAATTTACATTCCTACCAGCAACGTGAGAGGGTTCCCTTTGCTCTACACCCTCTCCAGCATTTATTTTTTGTAGACTTTTTGATGATGGCCTTTCTGACTGGTGTGAGGTGCTATCTCATTTTAGTTTTGATTTGCATTTATCTAATAATGAGTGATGTTGAGCATTTTTTCATGTGTTTGTTACCCATCTGGATGTCTTCTTTGGAGAAATGTCTATTTAGGTCTTTTTCCCACCTTTTGATTGGGTTTTTGTTTCTAGTTTAGTTGCGTGAGTTGCTTGTATATTTTGAAATTAATTATTTGTTGATGATAATTGTTTTTGACTTGCTTTTATGAGTCTTTTAATTCTAAAGTAATGTAAATCATGAGATATACAAAATTGTATGAGCCACAAGATTATCATTTATGCCCAGAGTTTTCATTTTCATTATTATTGTTGTTTCATTGTTGTTTGTTGTCTTGCTGTCAGTGTGGGCAAGGGCAAGGGTTGAGTGACTCTATTTAATCATTGAACTGGGTTGGGTGTTGCTTTGGTTGCTATAATATTTGGTGAGCCGTTATTAAAATTCCTCCAGCAGTAGGTTGCTGTTATCTTGCGCACATGATAGGGCCTGAAGCTCTGAAAGGTATATGTCATTATGCTTGTTGCACCATTCACATTTAGCAATCTCAGTACACCTGTGTCAAAGACAAGCTGTCTTTACATTTCTTGCTACTCTTCCAGCCATAGAACACCACGGCTTATAAGTAGCACAAAATTCATGTGGGAGGCAGGAAGATAACTCACGGCACCCATTAGCCAGTCTCTGAGTCAAACTCAGAGGCAGGGAGTCCTCAGCACTCCCTTTCACTCACTTGGAAGCCAGACTATGCCTTTTATCTATATTAGGTTTTCCCAAGAAAAGATTTATTGCCTCTCCTCAATGCTAGCAAGTCTCTGCTTTGTAGCATTGAAAGTACCTTACCCTACACGGGGGGCTTCCCTGGTAACTCAAACAGTAAAGAATTTACCTGCAATGTGAGAGACTCAGTTCAGTCCCTGATCAAGAAGATCCTCTGGAGAACAGAAGCCTACCCATTCCAGTATTCTTGCCTGGGAAATCCCATGGACAGCAGAACCTGGCAGGTTATAGTCCATGGGGTTGCAAAGAGTCAGACATGACTGAGTGACTAACACTTTTTTACCCTCCACATGCGTGAACAATTTTGCTTTTCTTTCATTAGGAGCCCTGTATCTTTCCCTGAGACCACTGATTGGAGGTTTTCTCACTCTCCACAGCAGTAGTCATCTCTGCATCCATTACTCTAGGACCCTTGACCCCCAAATATTTCCATTCCTCTGATGAGATATAAGTATTTTACTTCTCCACTTCCTCCCATAATCAGCATTCCTTTTGCTGGACAAGGTCAAGATCAAGGGAGGGTACCAGGGAATTTCTTGAGTTTCTCTAAAGGCTGATGTGTTTTCTTCTACCTGTCCCCCTGAAACAGTGGACTTTTGCCTGCTTTTTATGGTACCAGACACTTGCCTAGCCCTCCCTCAGCCACTTATGATTTTCCATTCCTTGTAGAGAAGTAAATGTTCATGTAATTGTATATTGTTCATATTGATTTTCTTTATTTCAATAATGAGTTGAATTGTATTATTATTTTCAATTTAAGTGTCTTGCAATTCTGATGTTTTTATATTTCTTAAGTCCCAGTTTGGCATTTTAGCACTAAATTGAGTGCAGATAGTCATCAGTTATGTGAATAAAGTATTTTGATTGAGAATAAAGTTGCTGGTGTATTTGGGATATTGGTGTATTTTGGAGCAGGAAATGGCAACCCATTCCAGTATTCTTGCCTAGAGAATCTCAGGGATGGGGGAGCCTGGTGGGCTGCCGTCTATGGGGTCACAGAGTCGGACACGACTGAAGCGACTTAGCAATAGTAGTAGCAGCAGTACCATAATGTAAAACCCCGTCTAGACTTAACAAGAAATGGCTCCTCAAGTATTCCCATTCAACAAAATACCATTCTTATGCTTATTATCACATTCCTTTGTTACTGTAATAATTACCTCCCTCATCTTCCTCATTTCACGTTCTCTGCCTTCTTTAAAACATACTTTGACTGATTAGTCTATTTTGAACACTGGTGGACCATATTTTCCTCACAGACTCATCAGAGTCAATCCTGCCTAAATTCTAAGTAATTTCTTAGAATTTCCTTTCAAATCCAAGTAAAGGTTAAATATTTCCAATAAATCTCTCTTATGCAGCAGTAAGAACTTACATCATTTTCTGTCCTTTTTGCTCAAGCTCAATAATGTAGTCTGATTTGAAAACACTCAAGTACATTTGTTTTTTCAATCTGAGTATAAAATATTTTAATCTGAAAATAGTACCCTAAATTAGAAACACCTTCTTCTCGAGACACTTAAATATTTTACATAACTCTTGTGTTTATTCACAATCTAGCATGAGAAGAACACCATCATTATCATCATAACCTGATACTTCTGCTTGTGTTAAAAACAATGGTAAATAGTCATTGAGAAACTACTATATACCAGACACCATGATTCATTTGATATACATCACATTGTAAGAACTGAATAACTAGGTACTATTATTATCCCTATTTTATAGCTAAGCATATTACGTCTTAGAGATATAAAGTAATTGGCCCATATAGCACAGGGAACATTGGAATTCTGAAATTCTCACCATGCTGGGCATATGATAGGAAAATCAATTCGTGTGAAATGGCTTAACAAGTCATCTTAGGTGTCAGACAGACTTTCAGGTACTGGGCTGAACTTCAATATAACTCTGAGATTGTGCTCAATGTGGGATACAGTTTTCTGTATCATTTGCTTCACCTTATAATGCTTTGTTGAAAATGATATATTGATATTTCAAGTCAGACACTTCAGCAAATTAAATTTCTTTTTCATGATTAAAAATTTGTGTTGAATATAAAATGTTAAATAATATCTATAGATTAACAAAAAATAATTCTGATCTTTAGTTATAATAACTAAAGAGGCCATACATTTTCCTTTCTTTTTCTCACTTTTACTCTCTTGTCCTCTCTTTTTTTTATATTTCTAGGTTCTTTTAAAAGACTTCTATGTGAAAGTGAAAGAGTTAGTTGTTCAGTTGGTTCTGAGGTTTGGGGATCAATGGACTGTACCCCACCAGGATTCTCTGTCCATGGGATTCTCCAGGCAAGAGTACTGGAGTGGGTTGCCACTCCCTTCTCCAGGGGAACTTCCAAACCCAGGGATCAAACACAGGTCACCTGAATTGCAGGCAGATTCTTTACCATATGAGCCACTAGGGAAACCCTTTTTAGAATTCTTAGAATTCTGTTAAGTATGGACTATTTTTAGAATTTTTAGAATTCTATAAGTATGGAAAATTTTTGGATCTCAATAAATACATGAATCTGAGAATTAACCAAATATCCAAAGAAAGTGCTTCACTTAGGATGACATTTTTTTTTTTTTTTTATTACAATTAGGGATGAAGATAGCAAACTGCAGCTTGTACTTGTGTAAGGATCCAGAAACAGGAAGGGTTCCACCTAGAATTTCTGCTCTGCAGTCAGGAATCTCAACCACCTGTATCCATGGGAATCCTTTGGAGCCTGACCAAACACAGATCCATCTGAAGAGAAGCTGTGAAGGTTATAGCTTTGCTAAAGATGCTTAAAGCCCTTCAGTGTTTCTCCATTTTCCCCAGATGTTTTCTTTCAAATAGAATTATTTTTTAGAATGTATTGCTTGAGGAAAACAAATACCAAGATCTTCTGGTAAATATTTTTTAAAAGAGAAGCTTTATTTCATATTTAATTTATTTAGCTAATACTGTAGCTAACACTTCATATCCAACACATGCTTTTTAATCTTCTAAAAGTAGGAGAACCAGTTGTCTCTTGGGTAGCTTAGCTTAGAAAAAAAATAAAAAGAAATAATCTCCAGAAGAAGTTTCTTGATCTTGGCATTAATGTCATTCTGTCATTAAATCAGGTTTCTATAGCACCTCATGAAATGCAAATGTAAACTGAGCTTAGATGCTTTATATGAAGTACTTAATTACTATTAGAAAAAAATAATAATAGCTATCAGATAAGGAAGTCTAGTCAGCATTATTTAAATTATATTCTTTCTGTCTCATTTCCTTCACTATTTTACATATATGAGCTATAAAGCAATGTGATGGTGGTTGGCTAAATGGTGCTTTTGCACACTTTGTTAGTAAAATAAGATATAATAATAATGATAAAATTGGCTAGTTTTGTAATTTTTTTCCAGACAAATCTCATTGAAAATGAGAATTGTTTGTAGCTTTTTTTTAACTTTACATTGGGAAATCTTGAATGACCTTATCTGAAAGTAGGGCTCTTTTAAGTATATGCAAGCATGTGAAATAACATCAACACTCTATAAAATATATTCTATTTTTTGTTATCTGTGCACTTTTAATCTGGTAAAATAAACCTAAAATAAAATGTATTTATTTAAACATTTTTAAAATGCATAGTTCTGTGGCATTCTTAATATTCTTAATATTCACATTGTTCTGCAACTATCAGCACCATCCAACTCCAAAACCTTTTTAATTTTCCAGCTAGAACTCTGTCCATTAAGCACTGACTCCTCATTCACTCCTTCCCCCAGCTCTTGGTTACCACCACTCTGCTTTCTGTCTGTATACATTTGATTACATTAAGTGACTCATGTGACATGATACAATACTTTATGACTGGCTTATTTCACTTAGCATGCTGCTGCTAGCTGCTAAATTGCTTCAGTCATGCCTGACTCTGTGCGATCCCAGAGATGGCAGCCCACCTGGCTCTGCCGTCCCTGGGATTCTCCAGGCAAGAACACTGGAGTGGGTTGCCATTTCCTTCTCCAATGCATGAAAGTGAAAAGTGAAAGGGAAGTCGCTGAGTCGTGTCTGACTCCCAGCAACCCCATGGACTGCAGCCCACCAGACTTCTCCATCCATGGGATTTTCCAGGCAAGAGTATTGGAGTGGGGTGCCATTTCACTTAGCATACTACCTTCAAATTCCATTATTGTAGCATGTGTCACTTCTTTTAAGGTGGCATAATATTCCATTGCATATATATACCACATTTTATATATTATTTATCTGTTCATAAACACTTGAGTTGCTTCAGATCTTTGACAGTGAACATGAATGCACAAACATATGTGCATTTCCCCATTTTTAATACAAAGTGAATTTTACATTTTAAAACTGTATCAAAATAAAAAAGCACAACATTAGTAAAATATTAGAAAGTAGTTTATAGGGAAAAAGAAGAGTAATTGAAAAAAGTCAATAATCAGTGTAAGAGAATTTCAAGAGGTGGAAGGAAAGAATATCAACATACAATTTAAAAGTGGTTAAAGCAGTAGGTAGATAATTTTCAGATGTAGTAATATACCTGCCTATGAGCTGGTATTTCTGTTCCTTTATTATTCTAGTTTTCTAAAGGTATATGCAATTTGACAGTTTTGCAATGTTGCTTATAAGCTGAAATGTGACTTTTGTTTGAATATATTATCCTTGAAAGCCAGAAGAGTGTTACTGAGGGCAATTATAACTTAATATATGATAGAGTCTCCTAAACTTAGAAGAAAAAAAAAATAGTTATTTTTGAGGCTCAATTATATCATCCAATTAAATTGTCATTTAAAAATATTTGTAATCAACAATAAGATAGCTAATTTAAAAAATAAATAACATTTGCAATTGTGTGAAAATATGCAGTATAAAGGATAAATCTGAAAAATATGGGAAACATCTGTACACTAAAGTCTACAAAATATTGCTGAAAGAAACTAAAATCATTTAAGCATATGGAGTCATAGGTATGAGACCCAATATTAAGATGTCTAATATTCTAAAATCAATCTATAATGATAGCCATCAAAATTCTAGATAAATTTAAAAAGAAATAAACATCATGATTCTAAAATTCACATAGAAATGCAAAGGACCTAGCGTCTAGAAAGCCAAATCACTTTCAAAGAGATCAAATCATCACTAATACCACCTGATTTTAAGACATATTATAATGTTATAGCAATGTTAGTATAGTACCAGAGTAAAGATAGAAAGCAGATTAAAGGAGCAGCATAAATAATTCAGAAATATACATACAGGCACTGATTTTCAACAAAGGTTCAAAGGCAGCCCATGGCATAAGAATCATATTTTGAACCAATGATGCTGAAACATCTAGATACCCATATACAAGTGAATAAGAGAGTATTTTAAACGGGCACTGGGAAGCTTTTGTTTATATTTTGTATTTCTTCTTGATTCTGTCTTGGGAGGTTGTACTAGGTAATTCTTTCTAGATGTTTAGGGAACTGGGAAGCTTTTGAAGTGATGGACATATTCATTACCTTATTCTTAGAATGATTATTTAATGAGTTTATACATACTGCAATTTTCATCTTGTACACTTCACATATGGGCAATGTGTTAGTGTGATATGTCAATTACACATAAAAAAGCTATAAAATGTCCCCATGAGATGCGTTTAGTATACATTTTACTATATTTAAATAAAAACACATATAAAATACAACAAAAGGTTTCATTTATAAAGTAAAAAAACAAGTAAAAATATATAGGCCAGAGATATAAGTAGTATTTTTTTTCAGTGCATTCTAGGCTTGTTTTACTATTGAGGGGCATTTGTATGTGTAGCAGTTAAACAATGAGAATTTTTGGCTGGTATAGAAGAAAATGATTTCTAGTCAATGGGACTTATAACCTCCAAGGATTATGGCTTCTGGTCTTATTGGTCACAGATCATACTAAGTTAACCTGAAAATCTTATTTTAGAATTGACTGTAAACAACTAATTCTTAAGTGTTCCTTGGAATGATTTTAACATGTTCCTGGAACTCTCATCACTTAGTACATTTAATATTATTTTTAATATAGTCTTACTTTATATTTTGACCAGAGTCATAATTTTACCTCTTTGTAAATGATACTTTAGCAAATAAAATAATTAAATAATGTAAGAAATTAGATAATAAAATAAATATTTTATTTTGTAATGTTTCAAGTGTAGAGTGATTCCTGGGTTCTCCAGGTGGCGCTAGTGGTAAAGAACCTGGCTGCCAATGCAGGAAACATAAGAGACTTGGGTTCCATCCCTGGGTCAAGAAGATCCCCTGGAGGAGGACATGGCAACCCATTTCAGTATTCTTGCCTGGAGCATCCCATGGAGAGAGGGGCCTGGCAGGCTACAGTCCATAGGGTTACACTGAGTTGAACATGACTGAAGCAGCTTATCGTGCACACATGTGACCTCTAGTATACAGTTAAATTCAAATTTCATTCAAGATAGTAAGTGCATAATGAATTACGTTAATAACAAAAAAATGACTCTTGAAAAGTGTTAAAAACTGTTGTAGAGTTAGGGTCCCATGCAGTGCTCTTTTTGCATAAAATATCCAAGGAAGTTTTCTTTGCTCATTTTTCATATCTATGGTACAGTAGATAGTACCCAATACTTTAGAAATAAATACATTATTAGACAGCAGTACAATAAAAAAGGCTAGATGCATGGATCTATTATTTTGTCCGAATTTTAATCAGTATGAGGAATAGTACTACTTTTATATTCTATTATACTGCCAAATTGTAATGCAATTACCGTCCACTTTAAACTTTGGAATGCTAATTTCAAATTTCCAGCTTCCACCAAATTTTCAGGTATGAATTCAACTATAGTATCTTACCATCAGCCACATTCCTATCAACTTAGAAACCATTTTTTTTCTTTAAACACATTGTTTTCAGTAAAAGAAAACATCACTTTCTCATGTTTTAACAAGAATCTTTAGCTTCACGCATTTACTACTAGAAGGGAGATGTTAACTTGAATTAAATTACTCTCACATAACTTATGATGGAAAAAAAAAGTTTTCTTTTATCTAATATTTATAATTTTTATTGAAGGAGTTTATTTATTCAAGCCAGTGTAGTATGGTATAAGCTCTTAAATAAGATGTGTCAAATCTATTACAATTCCAAAAAAATCTAAAATTTATTCTATTATGTATTTAAATTTGTGTAGTTTACAATAATGGTAGCTACCAGGTAGCTACCAAGCTCATCTGTCCATGAATTTCCCAGACAAGAATACTGGAGTGGGTTGCCTTTTCCTCCTCCAGGGGATCTTCCCAGTCCATGGATCAAACCGTCATCTCCTACTTAGGCAGGCATATTCTTAACCACTGAGCCAGTAAGGAAGCCCACGTTATAATTTTATACTAGATTACAATTTGTGTACGTTTATCAATAAGCACAAACCATTGGTTCACCTAATAAACACACCCAAATCAAGATGGTGCTTTTCAACCTATCAATATAAAGGGACCCATGGAAAGCCCATTCAGAAAGGAAAAAAAAAATTACACAGCTGTATATGATGATGATTGGCTAAAACTTTTGCATTTTTCCACATATTTTATAGAAATAAACATGATTTTCTTCTCAACTTGCCTGTATAAATGTTCATTCCATTACTGAGTAACAAAAAGTTGCTTATGTTTTACATGGTAGGCATGTTTGCTTTTTTACTTAACAAGTAAGTTACTGTTGATACTGTTTCCTCAGTTAAGATATCAGCCAATTTTTTTTCCATTTGTTATTCATTAGGAAAGCACATACGATAAAGTTAATTTCAAAAATTATAAAATAATGTGTAGATTTTTTTCAACAAATAATTACAAATACTATAGTCTGGTCTATATTGATAAGTGAAATTTTCATTTTTTTACAGCTAAATTAATTCAAATATAAAAAAAATCTTAACATTTATAAGTAGGAAAAAAGTCAAATTAAAATTTGATTGCTGGGTTGTGCTATGCTTAGTTGCTCAGTCCTGTCCAACTCTGCGACCTCATGGACTGTAGCCCTCCAGTCTGTGTCCATGGGGATTCTCTATGCAAGAACACTGGAGTGAGTTGTGATAACTTCTCCAGGGGATCTTCCCAACCCAGGGACTGAACCCAGATTTCCCACATTGCAGGCAAATTCTTTGCAGTCTGAGCCACCAACAAAGCTCTAAAATTTGATTAGCTGCATTTAAACGAATTATATAATCAAATTTGAGAACTTCCATACATATTGCTGCTAAAGTGACTTTAAGGAACATGTGCAAACCAGTAAACTAGGTAAAAGCATTGAAGACAGTTGACATAACATATCTCTGACACGTGTGGGTGGCTCTGTGTCATTTAGGCACACATGTTCCCTTTCCCTGATGATACTTTCTCCAGTTTAATGCTCAAATATCTCTCAAGATTTTCTTTTCTCTTCGCTTTTTATTTTTCCTTTTTAAAAGTTATTGTTTAAGATTGCTATATTGTTCACCTGGCTTTTTGCAATAAGCACCAACATCATTGTTTTTACCTTTGATATATGATTTAATAGTTTAATATCTGTACAACTACCATTGTTGACTTTTTAAAATGTATTGTGTTGCAACTGTACACATCTTTCAAAAGTCTTCTATTTCTAAAGAAAAGAAATCCAGACTTCTGAGTCATGCAAAGCAGGTACATCAGATGTTATTTCTGCCTACTGTCCTATTCTTCATTTATTATACCTACTCTACCCTTTCTGTACAGTTTTTCTAGATTTCTTAGGATAGATTATTTTATCTCTCAAAGCATGATTTCTTGGCTAAGCATAAACACTAGTGACCTGAGGTGCTTGTTTGTATTTCTCTTTTCTCCAGTACACTGAGAATCATTGAAGATTAACAAGATATGTTGTTTATTTATGCCTCAAAACGCATTTAATGAACAGACTTATAGTAAATACTCCATGAAAGTCTTTTTGATTAATTAATGTAGGAACATATGTGTAAAAAAGTTTGAGCATATGTGCATGGCATACAAGATCTAAACTCATTTTCACATAATTTTAAAAATAAAAGTGTAAAAAGCAAGCATTAAGCTAAATATAATCACCCAAGTAAATCCGTTTGTTTCATCAGTGTTTTTGTGGCATTTTTTTATAAGACATTAAACTGAAACAATAGTAAATTTTCAAATCATCTCACCAATTTATAAGATCATTAAGTATAGAAAAGCCGTGTAAATAATATTCTTAGATGATATTGATTTTTCAAAGTTTTCATCAAATAGTATTAAGTATTCTTGAATTCTTCACTCTACCAGCATTCTCAACATAGGACATTCTCCTTAGAGCATCATATCTTTAGAAATTGCAAACAGGCCACCAATTATGCACATAATATGTACTGAAGAAAGCTCATTTTCTTGTATCTTAACAAGTGATTCAGCAAAAGATTGATTATTCTGAGCAATTTCAAGGCTATAACCAGCCCTAATGTCCTTAAAATGAAGTGATTGGAAATTCAGCAACATTTAATTTTGTGATAAGACAATTTAATTTAGAACTTCCTGACTTCTGTGTCTTTACAATTTCAATAGTTTCAGTGGTGAACTAACCAACATGGTTTTCTAATAGAGGATAATATTCAAAAAAAAAAAAAAAAAGAAAAGAAATATCAAGTTAACAGAAGGGAATTCTGTGCATGTGTTTCTCATTTTGCACAAGTTCCCCAAGCTGGAAATTCCCTATCTTCCTATTTACAAAAGGCATATAAATACTTAATTAAGATAAAATAACCCAAATACATAGTTGCCCTTTAAAAAGGTTTCTTCTCATGTAAAATATTTTCAGAGATTATATAAATGTATACATTTTAGATATAAATATGTATGTGAATCTGATCTATAACAGTCTTATAGATTTTTAATATTTAATAAGCCTCTTATTTTAGAAAAGTTTTTATTTGCAGAAAATTTTCAAGGATGGTTCAGACAGTTCCCATAACCTGATCCAGTCTGAGAATACACTGAGGGATGCCTGCTTCACTGAATCTGGTGTTAGTTCTTTTTAAAGTAGGACTGCCAGAGGTAGTCACAAAACTTGGCTTGTTAATAGCGATGGGGATGATAAGTCCGCAGAGGAATAGAGGTCAAATGGAAGCCCTTAACTGCCTGAAGCCACAGTGCCACATTTATCATAGTAATGACAAGCTTACAGGTGCTGTCATGAGGCTACACCTGCAGAGTTCTAGAGACGGTTAATATGAACACAATGATGTTACTAGGGTAAAATACATGTAGTGAGTGAAGATGCTGCTTAACATTTGCAACTAGAAGAAACCATGAATTTAAGAGCAAAATGTTTACGGCAATTTCTGTATTAATAAGTCACAGTACTTCCTTAGTCTGAGCCAGTATTCAGATACAAAAATTATTGATTGAAAAGGTAGTCAGCTCCCAAGAGAAATGACCCCACAACACTTCAGCAAGTATATATTATGATAATTATTCCAGCCTTGCACTCAAATAAATCTATAGCCATTTATTTCATCAAATTTATTATTTGGACAGGGAAACACTAGGACATTTCAAGAATGTTGCATGATGCATCTGAGTTGATACTGACAACCAGAAATCTGAAGCATCAGTCCCACATCCTCTTAGAGTAAGATCATACAGAGGCCTAATTAATAAATGGAGTCCCAGATAAAGTTCACTGGTTCAGTGATTCACCCACTTGTAGTTTTCCTAGCCCCTGAATGTGTAGTCAAGGTCCTTGACGAGTTGTGTAAGAGCTGTCAGAGAGAGAAGGCCAAGTTGAAGCCTCTGGATCTATTCTTCTCACCAGCCAAGAGAGTAAATGTCATATCGCATCTCAAAGTGGAAGAAAATGAAGATGGTGGTCATAAGTTCCACCTTTAAAGATCTGAATGATGTAAGAATGGCTGTCCTTATGTTTACATTTAATGGACATGTCTGATTTCTGTAGACATAAGAGGGATCCAGGAGGATGATTATGCAACCAGTGGCAATCCACATCAGAGCAGTCCTACAGAACACAGTGTGTTGTTGCTCAAACAGATTAATAAGACCTCAGGTATATGATATGTGGCCATTGATACGACAAATGTATTGCTTTCTATTTAGAAGAGAGAATCAGAAACAGTATCATTTGTGTTGAATGGACATCAGTATTTACTCACAGTTTTGAACTAGATTTATGCTAAATCTCTTACCCTCTGTCATAATATAGCCACAAAAGATCTAGACCACTTAAATATCCTGAGGAATACCGTAATACCACATGAATGCAATATGCCAAGAAAACCATGTTTATTGACTGGGATTAAGAGATGCCACGATGACAGACATTGCTCTTCAGTTGCCAAGTCGTGTCTGACTCTTTATAACCCCATGGACTGCATCATGCCAGGCTTCCCTGGCCCTCACCATCTCCTGGAGTTTGCCTAAGTTTATGTCCATTGAATCAGCGATGGCATCCAACCATCTGATCCTGTGTCATCCCCTTCTCCTCCTGCCATCAGTGTTTCCCAGCATCAGGATTTGTCCAGTGATTTGGCTGTTTGCATCAAGTGGCCAAATTATTAGAGCTTCAGCTTCAGGATCAGTCCTATCAATGAGTATTCAGAGTTCATTTCCTTTAAAACTGACTGGTTTGTTCTTGCAGTGCAAGGGACTCTCAAGAGTCTTCTCCAGCACCACAGTTCAAAAGCATCACTTCTTCAGTGCTTAACTTTCTTTATGGTCCAGTTCTCACATATGTACATCACTACTGGAAAGACCATAGCCTTGACTATACAGACCTTTGTCAGCCATAAATTGGATAATAAACCCTTCAGTTTCAAGCACTTGCCACATTAACCAAAATTTTAGGGATTCAGTGGTTTGGAGTGTAATAGAACAACTCCTCCAAAGTTTAAAAAAAAAAGACTGCATCCCTAAGTTTCTACATGTTGGATTGCACATGGCATAGTTTTTCAGTAAAGACTTAGAGTAAAAATTTCCATGTCCTTACACTTACAACAAAGACAGAGTGAATCTTAGTATTACCTAACAAATAATATATTTGTCATTCAGCTTTCCAACTTTAAATATCCATCTAAATAGATACAACACTAAAAGCATATCAAATGTCCTTGATTTGATTACAGATGTTATTTTTCTGATTTTAGGTTGTTTTATTCAAAAAGTAAAATTTGTTTACTCTGATATTTGTTGGCCTGATTGTCATAGAAAGTTTTGCAAATTGTTCGTATCTCATTGTGTTTGGATTAACAAGCACATCAATTCAGTTCAGTTCAGTCACTCAGTCGTGTCCGACTCTTTGCGACCCCATGAATCACAGCACGCCAGGCCTCCCTGTCCAACTCTCACATCCATACATGACCACTGGAGAAACCATAGCCTTAACTAGACGGACCTTTGTTGGCAAAGCAACGTCTCTGCTTTTCAATATGCTATCCAGGTTGGTCATAACTTTTCTGCCAAGGAGTAAGTGTCTTTTAATTTCATGGCTAAAGTCACCATCTGCAGTGATTTTGGAGCCCAAACAAATAAAGTCTGACACTGTTTCCACTGTTTCCCCATCTATTTCCCATGAAGTGATGGGACCAGATACCACGATCTTAGTTTTATGGATGTTGAGCTTTAAGCCAACGTTTTCACTCTACTCTTTCACTTTCATTTTTTAGTTCCTCTTCACTTTCTGCCATAAGGGTGGTGTTATCTGCATATCTGAGGTTATCGATATTTCTCTCGGCAATCTTGATTCCAGCTTGTGCTTCCTCTAGCCCAGCATTTCTCATGATGTATTCTGCATATAAGTTAAGTAAGCAGGGTGACAATATACAGCCTTGACGTATTCCTTTCCCTATTTGGAACCAGTCTGTTGTTCCATGTCCAGGTCTAACTGTTGCTTCCTGACCC
>NW_011494695.1:2598784-2639771 GCF_000754665.1 Bison bison bison
CCTATTTGGAACCAGTCTGTTGTTCCATGTCCAGGTCTAACTGTTGCTTCCTGACAGGCATATAGGTTTCTCAAGAGGCAGGTCAGGTGGTCTGGTATTCCCATCTCTTTCAGAATTTTCTACAGTTTATTGTGATCCACATAGTCAAAGGCTTTGGCATAGTCAATAGATATCATCATTTACTGCTTTTCCAATTAATTTAACCAATGGAACTGTTATTTCGAAGGGAAATATTTTCCAGTCATTACAGTCATCTCTAGTCATACAAAGGAGATTTGCTCTTAGTAAAGAAAGGGTAATAATTAGTTTTCTCTGGGGACTTGGATATCTCTGGGCCATCTGAGAGCTCCTCAGACCTTGATGAAGTACAGTGATGGGTTTTTTAATGAAGAAATCTTCTTCATAAGAACAACATAATAGATACCAGCAGAGCTAGATATGGAGGCTGCCTTCTTGCTTCTTTTTTTTTTTTTAATCATTATTTTGGGAGGGAGGAGGGTTCAGGACTTCTTGCTTCTTAATTCTAGTGTTTACATTATATCAGACTTGACAGGCATTCATGATTTCACAATGATAAAAGTTTGAGGGAAAAGTATTTCCAATACGTATTTCAAAATAATTAATTTTACAATGATTCGTGGCTATAAATGGACTTACCAGGTGGCACTAGTGGTAAAGATCCTGTCTGCCAATGCAGGAAACTTAAGAGATGCAGCTTTAATCTCTGGGTCGGGAAGATCACCTGGAGGAGGGCACGGAAGTACATTCCAGTATTCTTGCCTGGGGAATACCATGGACAGATACGCCTGGTGGGCTACAGTCCATAGGGTCACAGAGTCAGACACGACTGCAGCTACCGAAACATATACAGACATATACACCACATGGCTATAAATATCCTTTCACACTTGTGGCTCTCATTCCTATAAACGTTTCCTCATACAGCAATCAGCTCCATAAAAATCACTTCCACTGGTATTTATCCTACTGAAATATAATTATCTTTTACCTTCCTGTCATTATCTACAGTATAACATTAAAAACGTGACAATTACTGCTTTGTGTTTTACCTAACATAGAAATTGGAACTGAATTAGAGCACAAATATTTGTTTAGTCAATTAATTAATATTGTCATTTCTGCCATTTCTTTTTGCCTGATATAAATAAAAGATATACTGACAAGGAAAGCAATAACTATTTCTTAGTTTTTTGTTTAACTCAATATTTGAACATTTTAAAAGATATAATAATTTTATAGAGACTCAATTTTCTATGGCAGGTAATCTATCCTTCTACCCCATTCATCCCATGACCCAAACTCCATTTTCAGGCATAGTTTTCAAAGTGTACAATGACTTGTGTGTCCATTCTCAGAACAATTCTGAGCAATGATGAGGCAAAGCTATTTTGCATTCATTATGGCAATTGGAAGCACAACACAAAAGCTGTATATAAAAATTAGTTAATAAGCAGCTTTAACTTAAATTTGATAACCAACAAAGAAAAGATGAAATCTTGTTACTGCTTGCATATTAAGATTTAGGCATGTATATTTAGGCTTGTATATTAAGATTTAGGCATGTGTTTTGTATTTGTGTATGTATAAATAATGGCTTATAATGTACATGTATAAGTAGATTAAATAATGTGTTGTAGAATATTCAAACATAATTAAGAGGTATAAAGATGTGAATTATCACTGGTCTAAAATTTGATTTCATTAAATTGTGAATAATTTCAGATATGGCCATCACAGAAAGACATGGCTGGTATCGTCCTAATCATACCAGGAATCAGAGTATCATCCCTATAAGATAGTTACTTTTCTTGTTCTCTCACGGATTTCTTTGTTCATGGTCAGAGAATATATGAATTACTTTGTGGTTATATAAAATATATTTAAAATTAACAGTCCTTTACTCAGTACTTCTTGCCAATAAATCAGTTCTATTTTTTTCTCATAGCTATATGTTTGGGGTTGTTTGGAAATAAATACTTTTGCTGAAAATTCAAATGCATGTAAATTATAGCATGTATTGGGAATAGTTTTGTATAGAATTATGACCTAATCTGTTTATTGCTCTTGGAACAATGGAGTCCCATGGTCCTTAAAAAGAATATTATTTTGAGCTAAGCAAAAATTTTTTTGAAATAACTACCATTCTAGCACTAAATTTCAATATGGATAGCAGAACTATCCTTTTCATACCTTACCCCTAACATCGGTAGCAAAGATTAGCTATGAAAACTTAAACATGCTTTTAGTTATTAGTATTTAAAGCTTGAACAACCATTGCTGGGATACATATGACCATAACCATCTTACCCTGTTGCCTTCTGTCTTGCCCTTTCAACTCTAAATTAGCTATCAGGAAGTGGTCCTTTGGCATCACTTTGGAAAACCCAAGTATGCCATGACCGACACCATTCGATTCCATAACCTGTATATGTGTGACTTTGCAAAATGCTCTCTTTGCATTTTGGGGATTTCTGGTGTTTCTGTGAGGATGGTGTCTGAATCCTTATGTCCTGAGGTTGTCTTTATTTTCAGAATTCAACACAGTGTGCACTCACTTTAGAGATATTTCTATAAAAGCCACTGTATGAGCTTTAGTCTGATTTATTGATCACTTGGTGGATTAAGTAGAGGCACTGCTAACTGTTCTGCTTTCTTTGAATTTCACTTTGCTCCTTATGCCTCTTTTTCATTTATCTCCTTTCACTTTTCAGGTACTTTTATTTTTTTCCCCATTTTATGGAAGAAGATTTCCATTTTCTCAAAGCTTTGATATCAAGGGATACCAGGTTTGTCATTAGGAAATTTACCACTTTCAAATTTGTCTATATAAACCCAGAGAAGTGCTCAGCCAAACAGAGTCCCTCAGGGTATTGATGTCTTCCCTCCTATGAACTGAAAGGGAGATGGAAAAGCAAACCAAGAAAACAATGACAAAACATTTCCTACCACAGGGTACAGATCATTATCTTGAGGTCCTTGTCTAAAACTTTACACAGTGCTCTGAGAGCTACAGTTCTACTTCAGCAGCTTAGAAATTCTTGAGGATTTGCTTCTCTGTTTAGAATCTAATTCTGTATCTTCTTATACCTTGTTGCATTTCATTAAGCTTTTTCCTTTGTGCGACTACTGCAGTGTCCTCATGTCACCCAATTCTATTTGTAAACCATAAGGATTTGGTTTTTTAAACACCCTTCCTCTGACAACCTGTTCTTCTTAGAACTTTAACAAACCCCTTTCTATAAATGTGGGCTTCCCTGGTGGCTCAGATGGTAAGGAATCTGCCTGCAGTGCAGGAGACCCAGGTTTGATCCCTGGGTCAGAAAAATCTCCTGGAGAAGAGAATGGCTACCCACTCCAGTAGTTTTGCCTGGAGAATCCTGTGGACAGAGGATCCTAGTGGGGTCCATGGGGTCCATGGGGTCCATGGGGTCTCACAGAGTTGGATATAACTGAACAACTAACACTTTCACTTTTCTGTAAATATTAGGTTTCCAACTTTTATAAGTTGCTCACAACCTCTGTATAGAATTCTGGGCAACTACATTGGATAGCTTAAAAATATTCATTTAGTTATTTACATATCATATTTGAACTATGTAGACATGACTGAAAAATTCTCTTACAATCCTGATTTTGTTTTATGGTTCTAAATATTCTTACCCTTGAAACTTCAGAATACCCATCAACACCCATTTTTCTCTCTGGATATGATACTCTAAATTTCCTTCTTCTCCTTTGGGGTCTAAATCACCATATCAGATATATACAATATCTTTATTCATTTCCACACATGCAAGTTATGTTTCCCTTGACTGTATTGTCAGCAAGACACATGGTACTCATCTTCAGGATTTTCTCCTTGAGCGTAGAATGCTGTTTAAATTCTTAGAGAAGGAGTCTGAGATTTCACTGAGCATTCCCATTTCTATTAGAGATATTATAGATGCTTGAACTGTATTGCATTATTTAAATTTCCCAGAAATTTTAAAAATGATATATAGTATTATTTCTTTATCTACAGTGCCAGAATTTAGGTATAAGGAAGGTGTATTCATTTACTGTGAGGTGAAGTGAAGTGTTAGTCACTCAATCATTTCTGACTCTCTGTGACCCCATGGACTGTAGCCTACCAGGCTCCTCTGTCCATAGAATTCTCCAGACAAAAATTCTGGA
Source organism: Bison bison bison (assembly GCF_000754665.1). Classification (NCBI taxonomy): domain Eukaryota; kingdom Metazoa; phylum Chordata; class Mammalia; order Artiodactyla; family Bovidae; genus Bison; species Bison bison. Next base: position 2,602,979 of record NW_011494695.1, read on the forward strand.
ATGGGTTGCCATTCTCTTCTCCAGGGGATCTTCCTGACCCAGGGATTGAACCCAGGTTTCCTGTCTAGCAAGCAGATTCTTTACCATCTGAGCCACCAAGGAAAGGCATTCGTTTACTAGGTGTGCCGTAGCAAAAATAAATAAATAAAATAAATAAAAATAAATAAATATATAAATAAAAAATAAACAAAATAAATAAATATATAAAAATAAATAAATAAAATAGCAAAAAAAAACCCCACACACACACAAAATGGGGGGCTTAAAGAAGAGGATGTATTTTGCTTAAAGTTGAAGAGGCTAGAAGTCTGAGATCAAAGTTGTAGGCAGGGTTACTTCCTTGCATACTCCAACTTTCGTTTATGAGTGGCTGGCCATCTTTTCCTTTGTGCCTTCACATGGTCTTTCCCCTTGTATCCGTGCCCTAATCTCTTCTTATAAGGACTCCACTCACACTGGATGACAGTCCACCCTAAGGACTTTATTTTACTTTTTTAAAGGCTTTATTTCTACTAAAAACAGTCATATTCCAAAGTTGGGGAGGTTAGGACTTCAGTATATGAATTGCCCTGGGAGGGGAGAGGCAATTCAGTCTGCAACAGGAGATTAAATTTCTTCAGCAAACTGTCAGAGATGGGCAATGGTAGAGCCATGCTGAGTATCAATTCCTTGCAATAGTGTCTCTTTGCTGATCATGAACATACAGGTTAAGGGGTTTTCACTTCATTAAAAGAAAAGAAAACCATCAATTATTTCCTAGCACATATGCCAAGTAATCAGTAACAGTTTCTTCCTTAGCATATGCAGTTTATACTTTTCCCCACACACAAAAAATGGCTAAAACAAAATCACTATCTCTTTGTTTGCTTGTTTTGAATATGCCTTCCAAAATAGGACAATTCTTGAGATGGTTTGCTTTGTTGAATTCTGACTCTGAAGTAGAATTTATGTAATTGTGCAGATCTCAATCAGTTTAAAATTCAGCTAAAACAATTTTTATTTTCACTATGACATGACCTTATTTGTTGTTTAGTTGCTAAGTTGTGTCCAAGTCTTTGCCACCCTATGGACTATAGCCCTCCAGGCTCCTTCTATCAGTGGAATTTCCCAGGCGAGAACACTGAAGTGGATTACCATTTCCTTCTCCAGGGAATCTGCCAGACCCATGGATCAAACCCGCAGCTCCTGCATTGGCAAGCAGATTGTTTACCGCTGTGCTGTCAGGGAAGACCCTCATTTGTTTATTGTGTGTGCTTGTGCTTGTGTGCTCAGCCTCTCAGTCATGTCCAACTCTCTCTACCTCATGGACTACAGCCCACCACTTCCTGCTGGATTGCCATTTCCTTCCCCAGGGGAATCTTCCTGACCCAGCGTTTGAACCTACATGTCCTGCATGGACAGGCAAATTCTTTACCTCTGAGCCACCAAGGAAGCCAATCAAAAGTTCATGTTTAGATTGTAAACTATAGCAGGCCTTGGGCACAATATAACTGCTTATTTGCATTAAAAAAAATAAATTTGTTGTCACATTGGATAGATTTGGGCCCATGGTGGTTTAGTCACTAAATCATGTTTAACTCTTATGACTCCATGGACTGTAGTCTGCCAGGCTCCTCTGTTCATGGGATTCTACAGGCAAGAATACTGAGCGGGTTGCCATTTCCTTCTCCAGGGGATCTTTCCCACCCAGGAATTGAACCTGGGTCTCCTGCATTGCACGCAGAGTCTTTACTAACCGGGGAATCCCTAGGATTTGGGCCCAATTGTCTAAGTTACCATCATCTGACAACAACTAGGAATTTATCAATGGGTGCTTTCAAGAACTGTAGAGGGCCTAAGATTTTACTTTACCTACAAGAAAATATATTAACTTGAAAGTTTCATAATATACTGACAAGATACATGAGATTCCCAGGTCTAAGACAAAGATTTTTATTACTCACTGCAGAGCAAAAAGCATAAGCCTTGTGCTTATGGTGGCTTGCCATGTCTCCTTAGTGCTATAGCAGAGACTTGAATGAAAATATGTGGATACCCCATACACAGTGCTTTTGTGTGAGAGCTAAAGAGTCTAAGGCAGCCTATGGACATTTGATACTATGCTTTAATAAACCTGCTTGATCTTTACCCTGGAGGGAGCCCTTTGCTCTGGAAAGTGTTAATAACACTATTTCTGCCATCCAGGATTTCACTATTCAATTGGTCTTGAAGAGACAATGTGAAAGGGAAGTTTTTAGTGCCTCTGCTTGATAAGATGTGAAGATATGTATGAAAAACATAGAGAATAGTGTCCCGAAATAGAAAAGCTTAAATTAATAAAAGATATCATGTAACTATCATAACATATAACTTGTCATAGCAAACACCCTCTTCCAATAACACAAGAGAAGACTCTACACATGGACATCAACTGACGGTCAACACCAAAATCAGATTGATTATGTTCTTTTCAGCCAAAGATGGATAAGCTCTATACAGTCAGCAAAAACAAGACCGGGAGCTGACTGTGGCTCAGATCATGAACTTCTTATTGCCAAATTCAGACTTAAATTGAAGAAAGTAGGGAAAACCACTACACCATTCAGGTATGACTTAAATCAAATCCCTTATGATTATACAGTGGAAGTGAGGAATAGATTTAAGGGACTAGATTTGATAGAAAGAGTGCCTGATGAACTATGAACAGAGGTTTGTGACATTGTACAGGAGACAGGGATCAAGACCATCCCCATGGAAAAGAAATGCAAAAGAGCAAAATGGCTGTCTGAGGAGACCTTACAATAGCTGTGAAAAGAAGTGAAAAGCAAAGGAGAAAAGGAAAGATATAAGCATCTGCATGCAGAGTGCCAAAGAATAGCAAGAAGAGATAAGAAAGCCTTCCTCAGTGATCAATGCAAAGAAATAGAGAGGGAAATAACAGATGGGAAAGATTAGATATCTCTTCAAGAAAATTAGAGATACCAAGGGAACATTTCATGCAAAGATGGGCTCGATAAAGGACAGAAATGGTATGGACCTAACAGAAGCAGAACATATTAAGAAGAGGTGGCAAGAATACACAGAACAAGGGTATAAAAAAGAGCTTCAGGACTCAGATAATCATGATGGTGTGATTACTCACCTGGAGCCAGACATCCTGGAATGTGAATTCAAGGGGGGCCTTAGGAAGCATCAATACGAACAAAGCTAGTGGAGGTGATGGAATTCAGTTGAGCTATTTCAAATCCTGAAAGATGAGGCTGTGAAAGTGCTGCACTCAGTATGCCAGAAAATTTGGAAAACTCAGCAGTGGCCTCAGGGCTGGAAAAGGTCAGTTTTCATTACAGTCCCAAAGAAAGGCAAAGCCAAAGAATGCTCAAACTATCACACAATTGCACTCATCTCACACGCTAATAGAATAATGCTCAAAATTCTCCAAGCCAGGCTTCAGTAATACGTGAACCGTGAACTTCCAGATGTTCAAGCTGGTTTTAGGAAAGGCAGATGAACCAGAGATCAGATTGCCAACATCTGCTGGATCATGGAAAAAGCAAGAGAGTTCCAGGAAAACATCTATTTCTGCTTTATTGACTATGCCAAAGCCTTTGACTGTGTGGATCACAAGAAACTGTGGAAAATTCTGAAAGAGATGGGAATACCAGACCATCTGACATGCCTCTTGAGAAACCTATATGTAGGTCAGGAAACAACAGTTAGAAATGGAAATGGAACAACAGACTAGTTCCAAATAGGAAAAGGAGTACATCAAGGCTGTATATTGTCACCCTGCTTATTTAAGGTATATGCAGAGTACATCATGAGAAACGCTGGGCTGGAAGAAGCACAAGCTGGAATCAAGATTGCCAGGAGAAATGTCAATAACCTCAGATATGCAGATGACACCACCCTTATGGCAGAAAGTGAAGAGGACCTAAAAAGCCTCTTGATGAAAGTGAAAGAGGAGAGTGAAAAAGTTGGCTTAAAGCTCAACATTCAGAAAACGAAGATCATGGCATCTGGTCCCATCACTTCATGGGAAATAGATGGGGAAACAGTGGAAGCAGTGTCAGACTTTGTTTGGGCTCCAAAATCAGTGCCGATGGTGATTGCAGCCATGAAATTAAAAGACGCTTACTCCTTGGAAGGAAAGTTATGACCAACCTAGATAGCATATTCAAAAGCAGAGCCATTAGTTTGCCAACAAAGGTCCGTCTAGTCAAGGCTATGTTTTTTCCAGTGGTCATGTATGGATGTGAGAGTTGGACTGTGAAGAAAGCTGAGTGCCAAAGAATTGATGCTTTTGAACTGTGGTGTTGGAGAAGACTATTGAGAGTGCCTTGGACTGCAAAGTGATCCAACCAGTCCATCCTAAAGGAGATCACTAATGGGTATTCATTGGAAGGACTGATGCTGAAGCTCAAATCCAGTACTTTGGCCACCTCATGTGAAGAGTTGACTCATTGGTAAAGACCCTGATGCTGGGAGGGATTAGGGGCAGGGGGAGAAGGGGACAACAGAGGATGAGATGGCTGGATGGTATCACCGACTTGATGGACATGAGTTTGAGTGAACTCTGGGAGTTGGTGATGGACAGGGAGGCCTGGCGAGCTTCGACTCATGGGGTCGCAAAAAGTCGGACACAACTGAGCAACTGAACTGAACAGAACTGATCTTGTAACTGCTTATCAACAGTCTTGCATCATCTAGTATTTATTCACTCTGAGAAAATTTGGTCCAAAAAAGTAAATAGCTTATCCTTCCTTTAGTGTTGCTTTTCAACCAGGTTTTTATGATTTGAAAACTAAGCTATTTCTGAAGTATTCAACCAAAAATGTAGTATATTACAGCATTAGTAATTGCTATAAAAGTATATTTGATTCATGCACATCCCTGTGTAAAAAGCAAATAGGAATTTCTCCATTTTCAAAATTCATGTAGTAGAATGCATCATTTAGTTCAGCTGTTCTTATGTAAAGTAAAATTTGGATAAGGTCATCTGTGAATCATTTTTGTTCTAATATTGTTCTTAAGTTTTAGTTAGAGCATGGTATCTCTTTAGGAAGTACATTCCTTATTGTGTCTATTTAACAATAAGCTACAATTTGTAACTAATTAGATATTTGGGCAAGAAAGCTATTATTTTCCCTATTTCTGTGTGCACATACCTAATTTCATGTTGATTTCATAATGGGGTGTTTGTATGCCACACAATTAGATGCTTTCAACACAACTGTCTTTTACTTAAAGCTTCTGAGGTCAGCAGTGTTATCGATGTAATTTTGTTGACCAAAAGCGCCAACTAATGGGACAGAGATGAAGGATGCAATATCTCACTATTGGATGAAATTACTTGAAGCTGGAAAAGTTATAGCTTTTTGTTTTTGTTTTTCATTTGTTTGTTTTGGGAGGATTTTAATATTCATGGGAGAAATTTGTTAGTTTTCACTGCTGGTCTGTAATAACATTTGTGATTTTTTTCAAGTTGTAATTAATAGGTCTCACTTAGTTATCTGCTTTCAATTCAACTATACATTAACTTGTGTTGACTGAGCCATATGTCAACATATTGTGTCAACAACTACATGTTTGTTTTTATTTATTTATTGTGAAAGTGGTTTATTCTGGATACCACATTTTTCTGAAGGTAACTCAGCAATGCTCCAAACATTTCCTCTGTTCCTTGTTATTTTATATAGCAAATTAAAGATTGTAAAAAAAATTATCATAAACATGTCCTCATAAATGTATTACACATTAATATAGGTTACTTGTTTTCATAACATGCACAGGAAAATAAATATTTTAAAATTCCCCAATTTGGTTGAGGGTTTGTTATTTTATTTTTTATTTTTAATTATTGAGAGTCAATCTGACACTATAGTTTTGATCTAAAATCTGCTGGGTTACCAAGAATCAAAAGTGTTACAGTCTTTATGTGTTTTATCACATAGATTTTTATCACTTTAATATGATAATGGGTCATTTTCCACTCAAACAGTGCCAAAGCATGACATTTTTACAATCCCCATCACCTCTGCAGTACACTTAAATTTGATTTATACTTACTGTTTTATGGCATGTTTGTCCTTATGAGGCACTGAACAATGAGATAAAGAATATTAATGTAATTGGCTTTCAGAATAAGTAAATATCTTGGTTGTCATAGTCTAGATACGCGATGCTGACAGCAGCAGCAAAAATACCAGGTTGCACAGGAAGAGAAAAGCATCATTTGCTTCTTCAAAATGTAAAATATAGAGCCTAACATACAGAAACAACTGGGAAAAGATGAGGGCAAACAGTACTTTTACAAGAAAAAAGGAGAATATAAAATGGAATTATATAAATTATAGGGTCATGTGTATAATATATATATATATGATATATATGCATATGAGAGAAATCAAAAAATTACAACCATAAATTATTTGAAAATATTTTGTTTACAGGTGGTAAGTCATGTCTGACTCTTTGTGACCCCATGAACTGCAGCACAGCAGGCTTCCCAGTCCTTTATCGTGTCCTCAGAGTTTGCTCAAACTCATGTCCATTGAGTCGGTGATACCATCCACCATCTCATCCTCTGTCATCCCCTTCTCCTCCTTCCCTCAATCTTTCCCAGCATCAGGTTCTTTTCCAATGAGTCAGCTCTTTGCATCAGGTGGACAAAGAATTGGAGCTTCCACCTTCAGCATCAGTCCTTCCAGTGAATATTCAGTGTCAATTTCCTTTGGGATTTACTGGTTTGATCTCCTTGCTGTCCAAGGGACTCTCAAGAGTCTTCAATACCACAGTTTGAAAGCATCAGCACTCAGTCTTCTTTAGGGTCCATCTCTCATATGTGTACATGACTACTGGAAAAATCATACCTTTGACTATACAGATCTTGGTCAACGAAGTGATGTCTCTGCTTTTTAATATGCTGTCTATGTTTGTCATAGTTTTATTTCCAAGGAACAAGTGTCTTTTAAAATATGTAGGAATCAGAATAATTTTATTTTAAAATATGTAGGAATTAGAATAATCCAAGTGGCAGTTGCCAGTGAAATGGAAGATGAGGATAGTTTTATCCAAAAGAAAAAAAAAAAATAAGCCAAGTCTTTATATCATTTTTTGAACTATAGCCCCCTTCTTTCATTGTTTCCATGCTTGGTATGAATTTCCCTATCTCCTGGATTTTTTATCCTTACATTGCAAATTGGAAAACTTCAAAGTGATCTATGTATTATTGTCTTATACTTGACTGAAATAGTCATAGTTGGAACTTCTGTTTTTCCAGGTGGATTGCATGTAAGCTTCATGATTCTTGTAATTAATTGTTAACGTTTATTTTTCATTCATTCAGCTTAACTAATAATCATTGAATTAAATATAATCGATTCATATGCTTTAGGTATCTAATAGTTATTTGTGAACAATATTTAGAACTATTAAGAGAACAGAATCTTTGCATTTGGAGTGCGCGTTATGTTACAAGGCATAACTCATCTGGTCAAGAATGGATGACAGAAAAAAGTGAAAACATAAAATGAGTTAGAGTAAACTAAGGAAAAATTCATCATTGGTTTCCATTTTAACATTGATTTCAACATAACAGTTGAAATATTTTTTATTTTTATATTATAGTTTATGATAAAAAGACATACCATATATGTGAATATCTTTTTGTTAATTTAACGTATAATATATTGTGAAGAGTCCCATTTCCTTGAAGAATGTAATATGGATTTAATAATATCATAGATACAGTTGTAGATATGCATAAATATATATCTGTATGTCTATATATAAACACACTACCCCAAGTCTGTGTCAACACAGACCTAGTATTTAGATAGATAGGTAAATGGATAAATTTAAATCTATAACTTTATCTATAACTATCAGTATATGTCTATAAATATACAGAAAGAAAGAGCCAGATGGATAGAAAAAGAGAGATGGAGAGACAGACCTACATATATAGAGTTGTGTAGATATAGATCTGTGTGGATATAAATGTATGCTTTATTTTAAGTATATGATTATATAATTAGTTTTCCAAGTAAGACCAACCCCATACATATAAAAACATATATAATTTGCTCATTACTGCATGTAGGTACTTAGCATGTTACCTCTGATATGCTAATAGCCAATGGACACCTGATAGCTGAGTGAACGAATGAATGATTGAATTTTCACATGTATGATCGACAGTATATGAAACAGCATTAGGAAAAAAAACAAAAATAGAAATCACTATTTGTTACACCTTTCAGATCCTCTAAATGGAAATTCTCATTTAAACAACTTATTTTAGGAATTAGAACTCAATCACATGTGCATGTGTGTAAATATGTGTATGCTAGTGTATGTGTGTGTATGTATGTCTGTGTTTGTGTGGGTGTACCCGTTGTGTAGCTGTGCGAAAAATATACCTATGCTCACCATATATACATACATGTATGTGTATATATACATATAAACATTTTTCTTCAGTGAGACAATTTTTTTTGTTGTTGTTGTTCAAGCTGTTTTTTTTTTTAGTATTAATTGTTTTATTATTATTAAAATAAAAAATGAGAGAATGCATACAATGTCTAATGATATTATTATATAAAAGGTTTTAACATTTAGTAACAAAATACATGAACACACTAATGAAAACAGCCAAAATATATTGCTATGGGCTGAATATTTGTATCTTCACCAAATTCATATTCTTTTTTTTTTTTTCCTTTTTTTAAAAATATTTTTTTATTTATTTTATTTTATTTTATTTTTAAACTTTATATAATTGTATTAGTTTTGCCAAATATCAAAATGAATCCACCACAGGTATACATGTGTTCCCCATCCTGAACCCTGCTCCCTCCTCCCTCCCCATACCATCCCTCTGGGTCGTCCCAGTGCACTAGCCCCAAGCATCCAGTATCGTGCATCCAACCTGGACTGGTGACTCGTTTCTTACATGATATTTTACATGTTTCAATGTCATTCTCCCAAATCTTCCCACCCTCTCCCTCTCCCACAGATTCCATAAGACTGTTCTATACATCAGTGTCTCTTTTGCTGTCTCGTACACCGGGTTATTGTTACCATCTTTCTAAATTCCATATATATGCATTAGTATACTGTATTGGTGTTTTTCTTTCTGGCTTACTTCAGTGAGACAATTTTAAATTTGAGATTCAAATATAAAAATACCACTCACCCTTATATTCTAAATCTGTATGACCACCTCTCCTCCTGCCTCAATTCTGGCATCTATTCTAGCTTTACATTTCCTAGATATTTAAATTTATATTTTTCTATTTGTATATATATATACACACACATACAAACACACACACAATAACCTTATACATATAAGGTTATTTCAAGTGGCTTCAAATATTTTTGGGGATTGAGTCTACAGATAGTGAAGGACAGAAGTCTTCCTGTCTTCTGGGAAGAGAGGCAGCCTGGCATACTGCAGTCCATGGGGTCCTATGGAGTTGTACAAGACTCAGTGACTGAACAACAACAACTGGCATATATAAAAGGATTAAATAATCAAACACTCAAATAAATTCTGTCTTATTCCAGTTACATTTTGCCTACTGTATAATTAGAAATTACCAAGTTAAACATTATGGAATATAGGTTATTTAATTGTTAGATTATCCCTTCTACTGTGAATCTATTTAACTCCTATGGCCAGTGATGCCTAAAATAAAATAACTGGAAGAACTTCCACAACAGCAATCTGTATTAATTCCCCAGTGGCTCAGTGATAAAGAACCCACCTGCAATGCAAGAGACTTGGGTTCAGTCCCTGGGTGGGGAAGATCACCTCGAGGAGGAAATGCCAACTCAGGATTCTTGCCTGGAAAATCCCATGGGCAGAGGAGCCTGGCTAGCCACAGTCTATGGAGCTGTGAAGAGTCAGTCATGATGTATCAATTAAACAACAAAAGCTGTTAAAATTTCCTGGAGTTCCTCTCTTTGACCAAAATATAACTTCCCATCTCCTCTTTTAAGTTTATTGAAGTGGCAGTATCTAGAATATTTGAGAAGTTAGAAAACCCTTTATACTTGGGGTTTGCAGAGACTCTTGGTTTATCCTGTTTTCTTCTTCTCTTGTTTGTAAGTACTTTCTTTTATTATCACAAAGAGTTGGACATGACTGAGCGAATGAAAGGAACTGAACTTCTTTTATTGTCAAATGTAGTTGACATTGTGTGATGAATTATATGCTCACATTATTGATACTGAGCACTAATTATTTTCAATCCCAATCTATCCCTCTTCCATTTTTCTTGCTGTTCCACTGAGCGTTTGTTTAATTCTCTATTTTGAGGGGAAAGGCATTTACAGCACTGATAAACTGATACACTTTTAATATTCAAGATGTACTACCTTAGAAGTACATCCTCCTAAAATAAAAATTCCTACCTCGTTCAAATTCCCAGCATAGTGACACCTATGCTCAATACTAATTAGTGAAACAAGGGGGAAATATGTCAAAGTTTTTTTTTTTTTTTTCCCCTTAAGCACAAAGTAAAAACATCCTTCAAGGAATGTAGGTCTATGTCTACACTTCAGAGAGTCTAAGGTTAGAATGTAGCCATTGAGCGCTCTGACTTTTGCCAGGACCAGGAAAATGTCTTCTTATTGGTATCAGAAAATAGTGTTATACTTTGAATTAAAGTTATTTAAATCAAATTTTCATAGGGTTCAACTTTAGACCTAACCATATGACTCTTTCATCATATGTAAACTTAATAACATTATTTGGTCAAAAAAAAAGTACCACAGTCTTAAGACCATTAAAATTTTTAAATTTATAAAAATATAGATAATACTTTAATGAATTACAGAATATTGATTGTCACAAATTAATGAGCATTGATATTTATTTTTTAAAGTGTTATTTAAATAAATATTTTAAATATTACATGTGTGCTTGTGTGCTCAGTCATGTCTAACTCTTTGCAACCCCATGGACAGTAACCCTCCAGGCTCCTCCGTCCATGTGATTTCCCAGGCAAGAATACTGGAGTGAGTTCTCATTTCCTTCTCCAGGGCATCTTCTTGACTCAAGGATTGAACCCATTTCTCTTGAGTCTCCTACATTTGCCGGTGGATTCTTTACCACTGAGCCACCTGAGAAGCCCATAGAGTCTAAATAACTGTTTCACTCTCCAAGCTTACTCCACTTCTATCAACCCTAACAACAACTCTCAAACATTGTAAGAGTCTTGCAAGCCCAACTTTACATATTTAATATGTGAAAATAATTCACATAAATAATAACAGTCACCATCTACTTTTCTTGCTCTATTTATTTTAACATTTGGTATTAAATAAATATCTGTGCTATGCTTAGTTGCTGAGTCGTGTCTGACTCTTTGTGACCCCACAGGCTGTAGCCCACCCGGCTCCTCTGTCCATGGGGATTCTCCAGGCAAGAATACTGGGTTGGGTTGCTGTGAGCTCCTCCAAGGGATCTTCCCAATCTGGGGATGAAAGCCAGGTCTCCCGCATTGTGGATGGATCCTTTACCACCTGAGCTATGAGGGAAGCCCAAATAAACATTTAATATTTATCTATTTTAATGTTTCCAGCGTTCTGACAATGTTCCCTTTTCCTCTTTCATTTCTTTTGCTCATTTGGAAGCCATTTGACTTATTTCTCATCTATAACATCTATAGTTATGTTTATACTTTTTATCCTGGATATTTTAATCAAATTGCTTTCATGTTACTCAGTTTATACAAGGACCTTAGAATACTTTAAATCTGATCATTTTCCTACATGTCATTTTATTAGCAGCATATCCCAGACACTAGTCAAACATTGTTACAGACAATATTAATTTAGACTCCCCAATCTTTGCCAGTTTTATTATCCACCATTGATTCTTGTAATTATTTCTTCTTCCTCTCTTGTTTCTACTTCTCTATGAATATTTGTTATTAGTTCCTTTAGCAAGGATCTGAGTGGAAGACTGTTTTTGTTAGTCTAAAAATGTTTTTTTTTTTTTTTTCAATATTGAATGACAATTGGTACAGAACTCTAGGTCTATAATCATTTATCCCTTTAATCTTTGTAAGGTATTCCAGTTTCTAGGTACATGAAGTTCCTGTGCAGAGAACTGCTGTATTTGAAATGAAAGAAATTGTTTTTGTCAGTTTATTCTGGCATATGAGTGAAATTGCTTATCAGTTCTTCAGTTTTCTAGGTACCTGATATAGTTAGTACCTTTTTTTTTTTTTTTTTTAACCAAATGATTGGCTCAGTCACTTGAGCAAGTTGGGTGATTAGATTGAACATTGGTAGATGACAGTCATGGGACAGACACGTCTAATGTGAGAAGTGAAAAAAATAATAATGAATACATACAAACTAGTCAACCTGAAAGTTGAATGCCTAAATAGTGTGGCATCTAATAGAATAGCATCTTATTTACCATTTAAATAGCAATAGTATAATAATGCATGAAATAAAAACTAGAACATGATAACTTTTATCCCTCAAATTCACCTGCATGCATGCATAGACTTGTAAGAGGCAAGAAGGCAGTAGTTATACGAGCTAGCCTTTAAAGAATCAAGCTCTTTGATGCCCCCCAAATAATGAAAGCTACCCAATTATAACACCCACAGTTACTGAAAGAAGATAAAATTACAGTTCCAATAAACTTTGGGTATAGGGAACTCCCAAGATACTAAAAGATGTTTTATCTATAAAGTCACATATTCTTAGTATGTCAACCAAATATCCTAGGTCCAGTGGTCAACTTAATTCAATGAACCATGATGTTAATTGGTGGAAGATATCCAAATATTATCTAAGGCAACATCATTGGAACATAATAAAATTAGTAGTAGTTGTAATCTGAAGTAATGTTTTCTATTCAATTCCCTAACTTATTTATCATTACACTGTAAAATCTTGTGTCAATATATAAGCTCTCTGAGAGGAAAATGCTATATCCAGTAGTCTTAGTATATTCAGTGGCTAGTACAAAGCACACATTGATCTCTGTATAGATTAATTGAATCCAGATTTCTTATCTTCCATCTCCAGAGCTTCAATTCTCCTGCAAGGAGGGAAAACTGAACACCCCAGCAGTATTAAGAATTTCGAGGAGAAGTAGGATAATGTATTAATAATTGTTAAGAACAACTGGAAGCTGTACATTGTAAGTGCTGTATTATTTTAGCACATAAAATAAACATGAGATTTAGAGTCTGAAGACATGGCAATAACTCTAGGCAAATTATTTTAAATTTATCTGTTTTCTCATTTTAAATATAGAGATAGCAATAGTGTTACCCCTGTGTAAATCTTAAAGTTATTATGAGAACTTACTTTATAAATGATAATATTCTTGTTAAGTTGAATTTATCTTACAATTTATCTGGCAATGTTATTTGCTTCAAGACCATTTGCATTTTAAATAATAGGATATTTGTACCAGGTGCTACTTAACTCAAAGCCACAAATCACGAGACACTTAGTAAAAGACATAAATCTTTGTACATATTTCTATATGGCCAATATTTCAGCCATAATATGACATAATTTATCTTGCCACAATTTTTGTTTAAAATCTGCTTAAAAATGATTCTACTTTCTTGTAGGTGTAAGTCCTCTTGGAACTTTAAGGTACTCTAAGGCAGTGAGTGTCAAGCACTTGGTTTCATGAATCACCAAGAGCGCACATAAAACTTCAGATTGCTATCCTGTCCATCCTGCAGTTTTTGATTCCATAACTGTGAATAGGATCCAAATATTTCCAACAGTTCCCAGGAGGTGTTGATGCTCCATCTCTGGCAATTGTTGTTGTTCAGTCACTAAGTTGTGTCCAACTCTTTGCAATACCATGAACTGCAGCATACAAGACTTCCCTGTCCTTTACTCTCTCCTAAGGTTTGCCCAAACTTAGGTCCATTGAGTTGATGATGGCATCCAACCATCTCATCTTCTGTCGCTCTCTTCTCCTCCTGTCCTCAATATTTCCCAGCATCAGGGTCTTTTACCAATGAGTCGGCTCTTCGCAACATGTGGCCAAAGTATTGGAGGTTCAGCACAGTCCTTCCAATAAATATTCAGGGTTACTTTCCCTTAGGATTGACTGGTTTGATCTTTTTGCAGTCCAAGGCACTCTTAAGAGCCTTTCCCCAGTACCACAATTCAAAAGCATCAATTCCTCGGTTCTCAGTCTTCTTTATAGTCCAACTCTCACATCCATACATGACTACTGGAAAAAACATAGCTTTAACTATAGGGACTTTCTTGGCAAAGCAATGTCTCTGCTTTTTAATATACTATCTAGGTTTGTCATAGCTTTTCTTCCAAGGAGCAGGTGTCTTTTAATTTCCTGACTGCACTCACCATCTGCAGTGATTTTGAAGCCCAAGAAAATAAAATCTGTCACTGTTTCCACTTTTCCCCCATCTATTTGCCATGAAGTGATGGGACTAGATGCCATGATCTTACTTATCTGAATGTTGAGTTTTAAGCAACTTTTTCACTCTCCTCTTTCACCCTCATCAAGAGGCTCTTTAGTTCCTCTTTGCTTTCTGCCATAAGGGTGGTATAATCTGCGTATTTTAGGTTGTTGATATTTCTCCCAGCAGTCTTGATTCCAGCTTGTGACCCATTCAGCCTAGCATTTTGCATGATGTATGCTGCACAGAAGTTAAATAAGCAGGGTGACAATATAAAACCTTGATGTACTCCTTTCCAATTTTGAACCAGTCCATTGTTTCATGTCTGTTCCTAACTGTTGCTTATTGTCCTAATCTGGAGATTACACTTTGGGAATTACTGCTCTCAGGTCAATATGATCTTTTTTTTTTTTTTTTTCAAATTTTATATCTACGGTAACTCTACTTGATTTCAATTAATTTGCATTCCTAGATCCCCACCTTTTTTATTATTGGAGTATAATGCTTTACAGTCTTGTGTTAGTTTTTGCTGTACAATAATTTGAATCAGCTGTATGTATACATATATTGGCCTTCTCTGGTGGCTCAGCTGGTAAAGAATCCATCTGCAATGTGGGAGACCTGGGCTTAATCCCTGGGTTGGGAAGATCCCTTGGCTACCCACTCCAGTATTCTGGCCTGGAGAATTCCATGGACTGTATAGTCCACGGGGTCACAAAGAGTCGGACACAACTGAGCAACTTTCACTTCACTTACACATATATCACCTTCCTCTTGAGCCCCCTTTCCACCTCTAATGTGATCCCTTTGATAAACTAATAAGAGACAGTATAAATTGCCTGACAGTATTTTAAGAATTTAAGTATATTAGATTATATGAACCTTCATAACAACTTTATAAAATAGGTTTGTGATTTTCCAGGATTTTAATAATTTACCTACTTTTAGCCTTCTAGTAAATACCAATGCTATGATTCGAAACCATCCAATCTGTCTCCAGAATCCATTCAGAGCACAAGACTCCAAGTGCTTTATCATGACTTTGAGCTGCTTTTCATGCATCAAAATAATTTATCTGAGTAAACCTCTCCTCACTTAAAGATTTCTCCCACATGCTATTTCTCTTCCCTCTGATATCTAGTTCAACTTTGTTCCTGTTTTCAAATTACCCCTGGAATGAATCTCTTCAAAGTTTTTATTGACCCTTCCTGCCTGCCTGAGTCAATGGATTTTAAGTCACATACTAAATCTGACTGTGATTAGAAAATTATTAATTCCCAACATGCCTCTAGTCTTCGTTTCTGACACATTCTATTTCAGTGGTTCCAAATAATATTTCTGACCTCATTTTCTGTCATTCAACTTGATGTCCTTATGCTTATAATTTCAGACTTCTACAAAAAACCATGCTGACTGAGGTTCCTCTGCTTCCACTTCATCTAAGTGATGAACTGCTGCTTATCTCTTTAAAGCTTTAAATTCTGTCATCTCCTCTCTAAAGCCTGAACCTTCTCTCTCAGGCAGCTATTTTTGCTGCCTTTTCAATTCACACTGCATATTCTAGAAGCCAAGGGTTAATATTAGAGCAGTGTGGAAGAGAAGCATCAGAGAAAAGATATTTGATGTCAAACTGCAAGAGTATAAAACAGATGTGATAGAGAGTCTCCAGGTCCCTTTGTCTTCAATCCTTGCTACATTTTCCTTTTTCAAAAAGTGTCTCCTCCCCCTACCCCTTGAGGAGGGGGAGGAGATATTTACCATTTGTTGAAACTCTCCCTTTGTTGATTCTGAACTTTGAAAACCATCAGGCTTGTCAAAAATAGATAGGGACTTCCATGGTGGTCCAGTGGCTAAGATTCCAAGCTCCCAATGCGGGGGACCCTGGTTTGATTCCTGGTCAGGGGACTAGATCCCACATGCAGCACCTAAAACCTGGTGCAGCCAAGTATATATATTTGTAAATATGTATTTAAAAAGGTAGAATAGATAAGCATTTTTAAAAAGCTCTTGAAAGGACTGTTTTTGTCAGTTATGAGGATGGGATTGTGTGTCAGAGATACCAAGCAAGAGGCAGGAAAACTGGAAAAATACTCATATCTGCAAACATTTCAACCACAAGTTTCCAAGGAAAGATGAAAACTGCTACCTGCACTATGTCACCAGAAATAGTATCCCTCATTTCTCCTCATTCTGTAAAACCCCAAGCCTGCTTCTACTTAGTGAACATTATTTTCTAAATACATGCATGATTTATGGATTGTTCATCTCTGCCGCTGACATAAATACTCACAGCAGATACACATGTACTCATTTAACAGGAGAGAATGTTGAAGCTACTAATTAGAAGTATGTTCCTGAAATAAACTTATGTAACTTTTTTCTTGGTAAGAATTGAAGATGTCGTATTTAGCTTTCATCTTTTCCTTTCTATCTCTTTTAGTAGCAAAGGAAGTTTTAAAATAAGCAGTACCAGTCTTTTCTGTCTTGCCCAAACATGCACAGAGTCTTCCCCATTGTCATAAATTAGAAATAAATCAAATGATGGTTCCTAAACCCAAAACTGCACAGGAATATGAAGGGGAGATGAGGATTGTCCAAACACAACTGATAAGGAGGTTTTGCAAAGCAGGAGGAGGGATCAAACTTGAGGCCACAGCACTCATCCATACTTCCTACTTCCCCACTCAACAATCTCATCTCTCCCTGTGCCTTCAGTGACTGTATATGTACCATTTGGATGACTTCAGAACTCACTTGTCTTACAATCACAACCCTCCTGAATTACAGATTCCAACTTCTGATTTGAACATCTTTTTTTTTTTTTCCCCCCTGAAAACTAATGCTATTTTACTTATTTTCTTTTTTAAAATTTATTTAGTAATATTTTGCCACACTGGGTCTTAGTTGCAGCATGCAGGCTCTCAGTTGCAGTGCGCAAGATCAGGTTCCCTGATGAGGGGTGGAACCCAGGCCCTCTGCATCAGGAGTGAGGAGTCTTAACCATTAGACAACAGGGAAACCCCCCTTTTACTATCCTTTTATTAGTGTGATTTTCAGATGCACAGCATAATGATTCGGCATTGTGAAATAATGACAGTAAATCTAGTTACCACTGAACACATCCTTAATTGACAGTGCAACAGAAGGCATTGAACTGGCAAATGCCAAACTTAGCATGTCCGAAAGAGAACTTATTTTTCTCTTTCAAACGTGTTCTTTCTTAGAATTTATTCTTTGTTAAGGGAGTTTGTCTACAGATCCAGCTAAACCTTGGGAGTCATCCTAATTCCCTTTTCATTGTCCCTAAGCTATCAATCAGTCATAGCATCTACATGTGCTAACTGCTAAGTGGCTTCAGTTGTGTCCAATTCTGTGAGACCCCATGGACTGTAGCCCACCAGGCTCCTCTGTCCATGGGGATTCTCCAGGCACGAATACTGGAATGGGTTGCCATGCCTCTTTCAGGGGATCTTCCTGACACAGGGAACGAATCTGCATCTTTTGTCTCTCCTACACTGGCAAATGGATATCATTGGTGCTATCTGGGAAGCCCCATGATCTATTCTCACAGAGTCTACCTGATCTATATATCTAAGTTCTGTGTCCTTCACAGATCTCCACTATCTTATTTCAGCTCTTCATCATCTCTGACCTGGTATTTTACAGTAACCCTTCAATCAGTTCCTCTGTTTACATTTAAATACAATTTAAATCTACCCTCCTCTTCACTTACAATAGCGTCGTATCTACTCCCGTGCCCTCGGTCCCTTTTGGATATAGCCTGTCTTCTGGTCTTATTTATCTATTTAGAATTCCCTGAATGTTGTGTGCCCTTTGACAAATTGTGCCTGTTATGCAATGTTCCCACTGCTTGGCCTACTTTACATTCACAATCTGCTGGCAGGATTTCTAATTACCCTTCAGGACTCAGCATTAATGTCACCTTTCTCTGAAATCTTTCCTTGTACCCTTGGCAAAAATAGTGTTTCCTTCCTCTGTATTCTTACGGTAATCTGTACATATATCTACTATGGAACCTATCAAAACACACCATAGTGGCTTGCTTATGCACCCTTTCCCACTTTGACAGCCCTGCTGTTCTCTGAGGTTCTGCCACGCATGGACTATATATTGTTCAACTTTTTATCCCTGGGGATAAGCAGAGAGCTTCAGATAGAGTCAGTTCTAAATTAATGCTTGAAATATTTTTTGAATGCATGAGCACATGCCTGATTTCCTGTCCCAAATATATTCCAGTGTAACCAAACAATAGAGCTCTTGAAAATCTTCACAAATTTTAAAATAAGAAAGCTTTCATATGTGACATTATGGTCAAATATTCCTTCTCTGAAGCAATAGCCTTCTTTATATGCATAATAAATAATCAGACAGAATTCTGCCAATATCAACTTTATCTAGCTTAATTTTTTTTTAGTTTTTCCAAGCTTCTATATTAATCTATTTTCTAGAATAATATCCCAGATATAGTTTACAACCCTTTCGTTATACTATTTCCATATCAAGTCATGGTATTATAATTACATTGTAAGAAATATGATTTCACCGGATAAAACAAAATTCATTTGAGTTTGATGGATAAAACTACAGAGCTACTTGCAGAATCGATTCCATCCCACTGGTATCCAAAAGTAGTTCAGAGGGCACACCAGAGGCAACTGATACCTTATCACAAATGAAACCCTGTTTCTCTTAATGCTTATGACAAAACTCACTCTCCTGGGCACTCATGCCTGACTGTGCTTGAAAATTCTGCTGTGGGAATTCTCTGGTGGTCCAGTGGTTGAAACTGAGTGCTTTCACTGCCATGGCCCATGTTCAATCTCTGGTTGGGTAACTAAGATCCCACAAATCACACAGCTTTGTCCAAGAGAGAAAAAAGGAGGGAGTGAGAGAAAGAAACATCTGTGAAGTGTTGCTGCTGCTCCCAAATGGGCTTTTTTGACAGGCAGCACCTGTTTTTGACAGTCTGCCTGAAATGTGGGAGACATGGGTTCGATCCCTGGGTTGGGAAGATCCCCTGGAGAAGAAATTGGCAACCCACTCCAGTATTCTTGCCTGGAAAATCCCATGGACAGAGAAGCCTGGCAGGTTACAGTCCATGGGCTCGCAAAGCATCAATCATGACTGAGCAACTAACACACCACCTCCTATAGTCACTGTCCATGCAGCTAGATGGTATGACATCCCCAGGTATCACTAACCTCAGCCAGGAAGGTTCATGATTTCAGGGGTTAAAGAGATGACTTCTAACTGCTTGTCAGAGTACTGATCCTTCATAACAGGCACCGTGTCTTCCTAGGCACCATCACCATGACTAGCTACCATTGTTTTTTTCTTTCTTTAATGCACCAAGTCTCCTACTGAAGACCAAGATGTCCATCAAGAATCACTGCACCTGGTTCCAGCTATATGGTCCTGAGAATCGGAGTTCTTGGTGAGAAGAGACATCACCAGCTTCCACTAGGCATCCCACTGTGGTGCGTGAGCTTCCTAGGTGCTAAGGAGATAATGTTTTCTGGAGTCTTCTTTGTCCTGAAGTGGACCTGTGTTCCATAGGCAAGCACTAAAAACCTAGAGACATAGGTCCAAGCACTTTTAGAGTATCTCTTAATGTCCCAAAGTCACACAGGTCTATGAACAATTCAGGATCTTCTCCCGCTTTTCCTTCATTACTTCTTCCTCTGGTAACCAGTCCTCAGACAGTAGTTTTTACATGCCTGAGTCAAGAGACATGTTTAATTCTTAAACTTCCTGCCATAAATCACACTTCATTCTCTGAAGTGACAGAGATCAGGATGGCATTTCCTTAATGTTGCCCCATGACATTCTAGCCATCAGATAAATGGTATACTATATCCTCATCATGGACATTCTTTATATAAACACACATCCTTGTAAAAACCTTTGTGAAATGCTGTAGGAAGAAATCGGAATGACCTTTTTTTTTTTTTTAAATCCACTGTATTGCATGGTTATTTTATTGCAGGATGCTCTATTGCAGGATGTGTGTGTGTACCTAAACATATTGATAGAGTCAGTGTCTGTGGAAATACTGTAATAGTTTTTTCTATGGGACCTCATTGTTTTCTGGACAATATTCTCTACTAAGACTAATCTTTCATAAGAATATAATCAATAATCAATCTCTCCTGGAGAAAGACTTCTGAGAATTCCATTGAACAAAGCCATTTACCTGTTATTGCCCAGACATGGTTAAAACTTAAAAACTTAAAACAATTGAGATTTTCAGTGTGAAATTTTACAACTATCTACTCTCTTAATGAACACACATGTACATATGCATGTATAAGTATATATGTAGTTGTGTACATGTGCATACGTATATATATTCATATTTGCATAACCCTATGCATATTAAAAAGCAGAGACATTACTTTGCCAACAAAGGTCCATCTAGTCAAGGCTATGGTTTTTCCAGTGGTCATGTATGGATGTGAAAGTTGGACTGGGAAGAAAGCTGAGTGCCGAAGAATTGATGCTTTTGAACTGTGGTGTTGGAGAAGACTCTTGAGAGTCCCTTGGACTGCAAGGAGATCCAACCAGTCCATTCTGAAGGAGATCAGCCCTGGGATTTCTTTGGAAGGAATGATGCTAAAGCTGAAACTCCAGTACTTTGGCCACCTCATGTGAAGAGTTGACTCACTGGAAAAGACCCTGATGCTGGGAGGGATCGGGGGCAGGAGGAAGAGGGGACGACAGAGGATGAGATGGCTGGATGGCATCACTGACTCGATGGACGTGAGTCTGAGTGAACTCTGGGAGATGGTGATGGACAGGGAGGCCCGGCGTGCTGCGATTCATGGGGTCGCAAAGTGTCGGACACGACTGAGTGACTGAACTGGAGTGAACTGAATGCATATATTTATTTATATTCACATATACATATATATACATATAAACAATATATATAAAAACACACACATAGTATTTATTCTTTGGTGGACTACACAAAAAAACAAAATTGATTTTTGTCCACAGTTCACTATTGCTTTGGTCCTAGAAGGAAAGAAAAAAAACATGAATCTAATGGGATTTTTCCAGTTAAACTCATGGGGTTGAGAGATTGCAGCTTCAGGCCTTTTAATATCTCAGCTTTGGGTGTGTTCTTTCTTTCCTCTGCCAAGTGGGCATCACATCTTTAGTTAGGTGGTGCCTCCTATCATTGAGGAAGAATGGGCCCTTTAATTCCACGCCAGCCTGGAAGGCCTGGAGTGCAGCCTTGCCACAGATGTCCATTTATAAGATGCAGCTGTCCCCATGTCTCACTCGGCCAGCTGGCATTGAGTAAGCTGGCTGGCAGTGTACAGCATCTCAGGCTGCTGGCCAGCAGACTTCAGCCTTAGTGCACTGGTTTTTAAGCCTTATGGCTCATCTCCCTGAAGGGACTAGAGGAGCTTTGAAATATTGGCTCCAGGGAAGTCACTTCACATTTCAGAAATATCAGGAAATATTGCTAGTTTGACATGAATGTTGGCATAAGCATGGGGGACTATTTTTAAAGAGTAACCCACACCAATTGTTCTAAGGTAGCTGTGCATGTATCTCAGCTTAGCACAAACAGCATCCTGCCATGACTTTGAGGAAAACATCAAATGCATATGGTAAACAAGGGAGGCAGAGACATAAGAAGCTTCCAGGGGCTGTCTGACATGGACAGGTGGTGTCTCTCCAGAGAAATTTCAGGATAAGCATCACAGAATGGTTGGCTCAGCATTCATAAGTGTGAGCCCTGCCACATCTTCTATTTTGCTGAAATGCCAGAAAGTACTGAACTGGAATAAAGTCCAAGGTTACCTTGACCATCCCATGGGCAGAGGTATTCTGTGCACTATCTAAGGCAGATGGATATTTATATTCAATACCTAGGTTTCCAAATGAAATATTATCCTCTTCCTTTACCCTGTTATTTGCCAACTTTACCAAAAAGATGGTGTTCAAGAGCCCTCACTTATCCCTGTATTTCATTGTCATCTGCATGTGATGATTCAATGAAGTTTAGTTGAAATTGCTTCTCTCACTTGGTTGGGATATATAAAGGACTACCTATTCCATGCCAGCTGGTGGCAGGAGAAACTGAATGCAGATGTTGAATATCAAATTTCACTTTCTAAGCCCTGTTCACACTAAATTTCCTGCCCATTAACAAACATCACTGTAGTGTAATCTTAGTTTAGGATTAGCAATTGTGCTTTTTTTATTTGAAGCACCAATAAGCATGATATGCAAATAACAAACATTTTAGGCCAAGCCATAGCTTTTAGGCATAGTGATATCTCTTTTTGACCCAGACACAGATGTCCTCTAATCCTTCTTTTTTTACTTGGCACACGGACTTCCCTTGGGCCACAAGAGGGTTTTCTGTTTTTTTTTTTTTTTTCCTTTTCCCTGCCAGTTAGCAGGAATGCTTAATTTATATTGCTGTTTCAGTTTAGCTTTCCTTTGTCACTGAGATGAGGAAAGACAGAGAGATGGACTTACTATTATGAGAAATCAGTTCAGTGCAGTTCAGTTGCTCAGTCATGTCCGACTCTTTGTGACCCCATGGACTGCAGCACACCAGGCTTCCCTGTCCATCCTTGTCCATCACCAACTCCCAGAGGTTACTCATGTCCATAGCGTTTGTGATGCCATCCAACCATCTCATCCTCTATCATCCACTTCGCTTCCTGCCTTCAATCTTTCCCAGCCAGGGTCTTTTCAAATGAGTCAGTTCTTTGCATCAGGTGGCCAAAGTACTGGAGTTTCAGCTTCAGCATCAGTACTTCCAATGAATATTCAGGACTGATTTCTTTTAGAATGGACTGGCTGGATCTCCTTGCAGGCCAAGGGACTCTCAAGAGTCTTCTCTAACACCACAATTCAAAAGCATCAATTCTTTGACGCTCAGCTTTATAGTCCAACTCTCACACCCATACATTAATGGAAAAACCATAACTTTGACTAGATGGGCCTTGTTGACAAAGTAATGCCTCTGCTTTTTAATATGCTGTCTAGGTTGGTCATAACTTTTCTTCCAAGAAGCAAGCATCTTTTAATTTCATGGCTTCAGTCACCATCTGCAGTGATTTTGGAGTCCCCCCTAAATAAAGTCTGTCACTATTTTCCATTGTTTCCCCATCTATTTTCCATGAAGTGATGGGACAAGATGCCACGATCTTAGTTTTCTGAATGTTAAGTTTTAAGCCAGATTTTTCACTCCTCTTTCACTTTCATCAAGAGGCTCTTTAGTTCTTCTTTGGTTTCTGCCATAAGGGTGGTGTTATCTGCATATCTGAGGTTATTGATATTTCTTCCAGTAATCTTGATTCCAACTTGGGATTCATCCAGTCCAGCATTTCTCCTGATGTACTCTGGATATAAGTTAAATAAGCAGAGTGACAGTATACAGCCTTGATGTATTCTTTTCCAGATTTGGAACCAATCTATTATTCTGTGTCCAGTTCTAACTGTTGCTTCTTGACCTGCATACATAATTCTCATGAGGCAAGTCAGGTGGTCTGGTATTCCCATCTCTTTAAGAATTTTCTACAGTTAGTTGTGATCCACACAGTCAAAGGCTTTGGCATAGTCAATAAGGCATAAGTAGATGTTTTTCTGGAACTCATTTGTTTTTTCGATGATCCAATGAATGTTGGCAATTTGATCTCTGGTTACTCTGCCTTTTCTAAATCCAGCTTGAACATCTGGAAATTCATGGTTCATGTACTGTTGAAGCTTGCCTTGGAGAATTTTGAGCATTACCTTGCTAGTGTGTGAGATAAGTGCAACTGTGCAGTAGTTTGAGCATTCTTTGAGCATTATTAGGCATTGACAATAACTCATTACATCTTTGGATAAGCTCCAGAGATAGACCTGGGAATGTCAGAAGGCTTAAACATTGCATCTGAAAGCATTTTACATAGTGCTTTAAACTTTGAAGCAAAAGTTTTCTGCATTTTAGTGGCAGGCACCTGGACTATTCTTCCACCTTTCTGAGCTTCTTTGAGGTTGACATGTGGAAATTCTTTATGGAGAAATTTTGTACAGTAAAATCTACCACGTAAAACTGAGAGATATATTTTATTTTACATAAGAGGCCCCCATGAGGAAACTGCCTTACGTGTTTAGGGTTTCCAACATAATGGAAAAGACTATTTTCTAGTTAAGCAAACCTTTCTTAGTTCTTATATGTATTTATATTCTTTTTCATTGAACTTTACTGGAGACTGAAATGCCAGAAAGTACTGAACTGGAATAAAGTCCAAGGTTAACTCAACCATCCCACTGGCAGAGGCATTCTATGCACTATCTCAGGCAGATGGATATTTATATTACTACCTAGGTTTCCAAATGGAATATTATCTCAGTTGATACAAGATTATGTAGAGCTGCTTCTCCCTGTTCCTCCCCACTCCTAATTGATAAGCACAGTTATAAATCCTGGAAATAACACAAGAGTGAACCAAAGAAGAAAGGTGCTCCTGCTGCTGCTGCTGCTAAGTCACTTCAGTCGTGTCCGACTCTGTGTGACCCCATAGATGGCAGCCCACCAGGCTCCCCCGTCCCTGGGATTCTCCAGGCAAGAACACTGGAGTGGGTTGCCATTTCCTTCTCCAATGCACGAAAGTGAAAAGTGAAAGTGAAGTTGCTCAGTCGTGTCTGACTCTTCACAACCCCATGGACTACAGCCTACCATGATCCTCCATTCATGGGATTTTCCAGGCAAAAGTATTGGAGTGAGTTGCCATTGCCTTCTCCAAAGAAAGGTGGTAAAAATAGGGAAAACTTACTTTGCATCCAGGACTGGAGGATTAATAGAGCAGCAGGTTGTATCATATATTCCTGTCCAACAGGATGGTTACCTGCTTCTTGATCTCCAATATAAGAACAAACACCAACTCAGATAGTCCTACTCCCTCCCTGTATGTATTAAGAGTCTTCCAGAAATGCTTTTTCCAGCTGAGTCACCTGAAAGAAAATCAGTAGGGAGACCTGACACAAAGAAATGACCAAGGAAGCCCTCCTTTTCTCACCAGGCCCAGGGACTCCTTTCTTTGATGGGAGACAAGGAGATAGGAAGATAAAACGGACAAGGGGTACTTAGCTACAGCAACTGACTTGGGCCAGAAAAACTCTTTATCCCCACAGGCCTGAAACTACCCTGTCACATGTGGAGACCTTAGGATAGGGAAGAAGGATCAGTAAGATGGACTCACCAAGACAAGCATCCCACCTGGGAAGTCTCTGAGGCCCTGTTGTTGTTGTTGCTGTTGTTGTTTAGTTGCTAACTCATGTCCAATCCTTTTTGACCCCATGGACTCTAGTCCGCCAGGCTCCTCGGTCCATGGGATTTCCTTGGCAAGAATACTGGAGTTGCCATTTCCTTCTCCAGGGGATTTTCCTGACCCAGGGATCGAACCCATGACTCCTGAATTACAGATTCTTTGCCACTGAACCATCAGGAAAGCCCCTTTTAGGTCATGAGAATTTACTAATTTCACCACCAAGAGATGCTTCCCGGGTGGTGCTAGTGGTAAAAACTTGCCTGCCAATGAAGGAGACCTAAGATATGTGAGTTTGATCCCTGGGTTAGGAAAATCCTCTGAAGAAGGAAATGACAACCCACTCCAATATTCTTGCCTGGAGAATCCCGTGGACTGAGGATCCTGATGGGCTACAGTCCATGGAGTCACAAAGAGTTGGACATGACTAAAGCAACTTAGCACACACACACCAAGAGATGTCTGGTGACCCAGTCTGTGGAAACCCCTTCTAGCCCTGTAGGCAGCATCAGCAGCGATCAGTGGGAGCCCCAGCAGCATCAGATACCAAAAAGACCAGAAGAACATTACATTAATTAATCCAGAAAATTAAATGGGTCATTGGGACCTCAACACACAGAAGACCTGTCTGTTAAACATAAGCAATGTGACCTCCTCTTAAAATATTTAAACAGGAACCAGAGTCTCCTCTAATATAACATGAAAAAAAAAAAAAAAAAGTTCAGTATGTGTAGAAAATAATCCATTATGCCAAAAATGACAAGAAAATAACAACTTGCATATAAGATAATCATGCAAACACTGAGATGAATCATATGATGGAATTATCTGACAAGAGATTTAAAGAAGACCTTATGGAAATTTGTCTAGCAATTGATTACAAATTGCTTTGGAAATAGAACACCTGAACAAAGAAATACGTTACATAAAACAGCAGATGGCAGGTAAGTTAGGAGCATGTGATTAATACATATACAGTACTATATGTAAAATAATAAACAACAAAGGCCTGTTATATGGCAAAGGGGACTATACTCAATATCTTGTAATACCCTATAAAAATAATCTGAAAAAGAATACATATATATATATATATATATATATATAGAATTGAATCAATTTATTGTATACCTGAAACTCACATAAAATTGTAATTAAGTATACTCAAATTTTAAAATGTTTTTGAAAGAAATATAAAATAAAAATCTCAAAATAATAAAATACACGTTCTCAACTTTTGATTAAAAAAGAAGCAAATGGAAATTATGGAACTGAAAAATACACTAACAGAAAAATATATATAAAATAACAGCAGAGCTTCATGGATCTGTGGAGAAACAAAGGTCAAACATTTATATCATCAGAGTCTCAGAGGAGAGGAGAAAAAGAGCAAGGGTAAAAGAATATTGAAAAAAATAATGGCTGAAAACTTTGCAAATTTGTCAAAAGACAAAAATATACAGATTTAAGAGGCTGAATGAACACTAAATAGGATGAACCCAAAGAAATCCATGACAAGACACATCATAATCACAATTCTGTAAACTAAAGACCAGGAAAATGTCTTGAATGCAGTTTTGGAGAAACATGTATTGCTTATAGGGTTCACATAACTATGGATTTCTCATCTGAAACCATGGAGGCCAGAAGGAAGCTCTACAGGAAAAGAATTGTCAGTTGTGAATTCTATATCTACTAAAGTCATCTTTGAAAAACAAAGACGAGATAGAGACATTCTTAGGCAAAGAAAAAGAAAAAATAATTTACCGCTAGCAGAACTGTTCCTAAAAAATGGCTGAAGAGAGTTCTAATAAATAGGAAATGATGAGAGAAAGAATCTTATAATATCAGGAAAGAAGGATAAACACTGGAAATAACAAGGGATATTTTCACAATAGACTGTTCTTTTCCCTTATATATTTTATGATTAAAAAAAAAAAAAGGAAACATTGTTTGATACTCAAAACAGTGGTATTTAAAACTGAGGAAGGAGTTCCCTGGTGGTATGGTGGATAGGAAACTGCCCGCCAGTGCAGGGACAAGAGTTCAACCCCTGGTCTGGGAAGATTCCACATGCCACAGAGCCCCTGTACACCAAAAATATTGAGCTTGTGCTCTAGAGCCCACAAGGCACAACTCCTGAACCCCTCAAGCCACAAGTACTGAAGCCTATGTACTGGATCCTGTGATCAATAACAAGAGAACTTCCTGCAATGAGAATCTTGTTCACCGCAGCAAAGAGTAGCCCTTGCTTGCTGCAACTAGAGAAAGCCAGTGCACAGCAACAAAGACTCAACACAACCAAACTTAATTAATTTATCAACCAGTTTTTAAAAAGGTGAGGGGGATAAAGGAATGTAAATGAAAGTGGCATTTCCACACTTCACTTAAAGCAGTACACTGTTGACACTGGAAGATTGTGTATCATGTATATATTTATGGATATACATATAATATATGATGTGTGAGAAGGTATACAAAACCATACACAGAGATATGGTTTTGATATTGATTTAATTACATACTATAAATAAAGAAATATCAAATACATGGCAAAGGGAAGAGTTAAAGTAACAAGAACTTGAAAAAAAGAGAAAAAGGGAAAAAATAACTAAAGGAAACAAATGGAAAATAACAAAAGGATAGATTTAAGCAGTAGCATATCCAAAGTTATCTTAAATGTAAATGGCACAAATGCATCAATAAGAAAACAGATTGACAGAGTGAATGAATTCACATGAACTTTAACTTAATAGTAGTAGGCGTAGCATGATTTGGGAATGAATACTTTATTCACACCCTTTATTCCAATCTTGAGCTTTTCCTGTCCTTCATCTGAATAGAAATTTTTCTCTTTGTATCTTGCCAAAGAAGTCTACTGAAAATATTTCAAAGGCTAATTCCACTTTCCTAGACCCTCTAGTTATTGTGAATAAAATAAACGATGGAGTATCATGTCATCTGTAAGCAGTGACAGTTTTACCTCTTCCTTTTCAATTTGGATATTTTTTCTTTTTCTTTTTTTTATTTTATTAATTTTTGATAGTGATTGATATTTTTATTTATTTATTTTAATTAGAGGCTAATTACTTTACAATATTGTGTTGGTTTTGCCATTATCTGATTGCTGTGGTGAGGATGTCTGTGCTTAGTCACTCAGTTGTGTCCAACTCTTTGTGACCACATGGGCTGTAATCTACCAGACTCCTCTGTCCACGGGATTCTCCAGGAAAAACACTTGAGTGAGTTTCATTTCTTTCTCCAGGTGATCTTCCTAATCCAGGGATTGAACCTGGGTCTCCTACATTGCATGTAGATTCTTCACCGTCATGTCATCTGCAAAGAGACAGTTTTACCTTTTCCCTTTCAATTTGGATACTTTTTATTTATTTTTTTCTTATCTTATTGCTATGGCTAGGACATTCAGTACTATACTGAATAAAAGTGGTCAGCCTGGAATTCTTACTTCCTGAATTTAGCAGGAAGATGTCAACTTTTCACCATTGTGTATTTTGTTGGCTGTGGGTTTGCCATGAATGGCTTTTTATATGTTGAGATGTCTCTATACCACTTTGAAAAGAATGTTTGTCATGAGAGGACATTGCTGCTGCTACTGCTAAGTCACTTAAGTCGTGTCCGACTCTGTGTGACCCCACAGAGGGCAGCCCACCAGGCTCCCCCGTCCCTGGAATTCTCCAGGCAAGGACACTGGAGTGGGTTGCCATTTCCTTCTCCAGTGCATGAAAGTGAAAAGTGAAAGTGAAGTTGCTCAGTCGTGTCCAACTCTTAGTGACCCCATGGACTGCAGCCTACCAGGCTCCTCCGTCCATGGGATTTTTCCAGGCAGGAGTACTGGAGTGGGGTGCCATTGTTTTATCAAATGCTTTTTCTGTGTCTGTTATGATTATGTGCTTTTTGTATTTTCTTTTTTCAATGTGGTATATCACATTGATTTGTCTATGTTGAACCAGCCTTGTGACCCTTGAATGAATCTTACTTGATCATGACGTATGATCCTAATACTTTGTAGAGAATTTTTTCATCTACATTCATAAGAGATACTGTCTTGTAATTTGCTTTTTATGTGATATCTTCATCTGGTTTTGATGTCTGGGTGATAGTGGCCTCATAGAATGAATTTGCAAGGGTTCTCTCCTACATCTTTTAGAATAGTTTGAGAAGAATAGATATAAGCACAAGAAACTATATTCAATATTTTGTATCAACCTGTATTGAAAAAATAATCTAAAAATAGATTTTTAAAAAAAAAAATCTAAAAATGTGTGATTTTTTTTTTATAGAGAAGGAATAGGAAGCCTAGAAACAGCAACAACAGCAACAACAAAGGGTTCTAGTATGTAATCTACTAAATAAATGTCTTTTTAACAGCTTTGGTATCTAGATATAGTCATTTTGCATAGCTAGGTTGTTTGCTCCTGAAAAATAAGTTTCCCTGATGTCTGTAAGGGATGGATATCAAGTGTCATTTCCATTTTAGAATGTGGTGCAGAAATGATATAAACAAACCTCTGGAGAACATTTCTTATTTTTACAAACCTAAAATAGAATCCAGGCTTATCATATATTGAAAGGAAGCATAGCTTTCTGGCTGGTCCCTAGAGAAATATACAGAGTGGCAGAAATGAAAATGTGTATATCCTGCTGTTTTACAGACTGCATCAGTGGCAAAGGTTTGCATAAGTGATACATTAGTCCTCACTTTTCTCGTGCAGATTTAGTAAACAGTAGTGTCCGTTGCATTTAAAATACAAAGAGATATGGTCTGGAAGGCAAAGATAAGGTGAGAAGAGAGACTAAAGAAGGCTAATGAGGAGGCACTTTTTAGACAGGATTTAATTCAGCAAATTTATCCAGAAAGGAAATAATTTAGAGGAGAGCTCCAGAAAGCACAATTCACATAAGCACCTAGAGTGTCAGACTTTGCTCCCTGGAGGTACAAAGATGAAGTCACAGTGGAGAAGGGGTGAAATGTCCCAGTCTCCTCCTGGGTTCTGACAAGGAGAATTCTCCATCAGAGAAAAATCCTGGACTGTGATGTAGCTGGAAACTATAACTAGTACAATGAGACACAGTCACATTCCTTTTGAGGTCTCCCTGGGATTTAGAGCTATGATGGTACAGGAATATGTCCTAGGATTTCTAAAGCAATGAAAAACAGAAAAAGCTGCACTAGACCTGACACAATAAAATATTACTTAAAGCCAAAAAGAAAAACAAAAAACAAAAACAGAAAGTGAAAAAGAAACAATGGATTATATACTGTTAATTTTTATGTTTATTTTTTTAATTTTAGAAGATAGCTATTTAGTTATAACCAGCTACAATGCAATAAAAATGCATAACTATATAAGTAAGATAATCTTAATTGTTTCTCTTGGCCTTCTCACACCACAGAAAGTCAAGGGCTTCCACAATTTTTCAGATTGTGGATTGAAACAGATGGAGATCAGAAAATTTATCACTAAATAGTGGGTGATATGGAAAGTTCTCTTAATTGGTCACCGTAAGTATGGCTATTTTTTACAGCTCTTATTTTATCATTTGTACTCAAAAGAGACTACTATGCAGAAGTTCTGCTAGATACTTTGAGAAAAGGCTGGAAAAATGTTGCTAAAAATGTTGTAAAAAATATTTTACAAATATTAAGAGATAATTATGATTGTTTTATGGAAGCTTATAAACTTCCTAGCCCTCTTTTATTACTTTGTGTGTGTGCTCAGTTACTCAGTTGTGTCTGACTCTTTTGCAACCCCATGAACTGTAGCCCACAAGGCCCCTCTGCCCATGGAATTTTTCAGTCAAGAATACTGGAGTGGTTTGCCATGCGCTTCTCCAGGGGATCTTCCTGACCCAGGGATAGAACACACATCTCCTGCATTGAAGGCAAGATTCTTTACCAACTGAGCCACCACGGAAGCCCATAGTGGGTAACATACATTGCTAGAATTTTACTTTCAAGTCCTGAGATGCTTAGCTGTTAGAAATGTTGCTTCTAACAGTTATAACCAAATTATTTTGAAACTGTCCATTTGAAAGACCTTCAGTTTAGTTCAGTTCAGTCGCTCAGTCATGTCCGACTCTGTGACCGCATGGACTGCAGCATGCCAGCCCTCCCTGTCCATCACCAACTCCTGGAGTTTACTCCAACTCATGTCGATTGAGTTGGTGATGCCATCCAACCATCTCATCCTCTGTCGTCCCCTTCTCCTCCCACCTTCAATCTTTCCCAGCATCAGGGTCTTTTCAAATGAGTCAGCTCTTCGTATCAGGTGGCCAAAGTACTGGAGTTTCAGCTTCAACATCAGTCCTTCCAATGAATATTCAGGACTGATCTCCTTTAGGATGGACTGGTTGGATCTCCTTGCAGTGCCAGGGACTCTTAAGAGTCTTCCCCACCACCACAGTTCAAAAGCATCAATTCTTCGGTGCTCAGCTTTTTTATAGTCCAACTCTCACATCCATACATGACTACTGGAAAAATCATAGCTTTGACTAGACAGACTTTTGTTGGCAAAGTAATGTCTCTGCTTTTTAATATGCTGTCTATGTTGGTCATAGCTTTCCTTCCTAGGAGCAAGTGTCTTTTAATTTCATGGCTGCAATCACCATCTGCAGTGATTTTGGAGCCCCCCAATGTCTGTTACTGTTTCCACTGTTCCCCATCTATTTCCCATGGAGTGATGGGGCCAGATGCCATGATCTTAGTTTTCTGAATGCTAAGTTAAGCAAGCTTTTTCACTCACCTCTTTCACTTTCATCGAGGCTTCCCAGTATATATATGTGTGTGTGTGTGTGTGTGTGTGTATATATAAAGAAACCCTAGAGAAGACAAAAACAAACAAACAAACAAAAAACCCTAGAGACCAGCCCATATCAACCAAGTGGCCACAGTGTGGAGTAAATTAGCTAAGCCCCTTGCCCAGAAGAGGGACAGTCATGAACAGGATCAGGTGAAGTCTTTGTTAATCTGCATCATATTTCAGTACCTACTTTTGCCCTAGATCCCTTCCTCACAGATCTGGAGCCTGAGAAACTCCTCAGTATATCCCTTGCCTGTGAATCTGCAACTCTTCCCTTGGAACTGAGATCTACAACAAAAAGTGAAGTGGTATCAGGCAAAGCCTGATTAAGCAAACTCTAAAATGAACTTTTGTTGATTTGTGTTGTATCGCATTCTAAATGGCAGCTTCCCCGGTGACTTAGTGGTAAAGAATCCACCTGCAGTGCAGACATGGGTTCTATCCCTGGGTGGGGAGGATCCCCTAGAGGAAGAAATGACAGCCCACTCCAGTATTGCTACCTGGAGAATCCCAGGGACAGAGAAGCCTGGTGGGCTTCAGTCCATGGGTCACAAAGTGTTGGACATGTCTAGTGAGTAAACACACACATAATAAATGAATATGCAGAAGGCAATGGAACCCCACTCCAGTACTCTTGCCTGGAAAATCCCATGAATGGAGGAGCTTGGTGGGCTGCAGTCCATGGGGTCATTAAGAGTCAGACACGACTGAGCAACTTCACTTTCAATTTTCACTTTCATGCATTGGAGGAGGAAATGGCAACCCACTCCAGTGTTCTTGCCTGGAGAATCCCAAGGACGGGGGAGCCTGGTGGGCTGTCTATGGGGTCGCACAGAGTCGGACATGACTGAAGTGACTTAGCCAATAAATGAATAATAATGGGGACCATATTATAAGGTGAAATGTGCAGTCCTGAAAGCCTCTGGTGTCCTGAAACAATGCATTTAAAATAAATAAATAAATCAGGTTTTAGACTATGAAAGGATTCCAGTTTTTCTACTGACAAACTTTTTTGTTTTATTATTGTGCAGTTTATTCCTATTATGATATCAGCTTTTTTATTTTTATTTATTTTAATTGGAGGTTAATTACTTTACAATATTGATGAATGGATAAGAAAGCTGTGGTACATACACACAATGGAGTATTACTCAGCCATTAAAAAGAATACATTTGAATCAGTTCTAATGAGGTGGATGAAACTGGAGCCTATTATACAGAGTGAAGTAATCCAGAAGGAAAAACACCAATACAGTATACTAATGCATATATATGGAATTTAGAAAGATGGTAACGATAACCCTGTAAGAGAGACAGCAAAAAAGACACAGATGTATAGAACGGTCTTTTGGACTCTGTGGGAGAGGTAGAGGGTGGGATGATTTGGGAGAATGGCATTGAAACATGTATAATATCATATATGAAAGGAATCACCAGTCCAGGTTCGATGCACGATACTGGTTGCTTGGGACTGGTGTACTAGGACGACCCAGAGGGATGGTACGGGGAGGGAGGAGGGAGGGGGGTTCAGGATGGGGAACACATATATAGCTGTGCTGATGTATGGCAAAAACCAATACTGACAAACTTTTAACTAAAGTAGTAATTCTAAATACAGTGAAATTCATTGTCACTTACTGGGTGGAATTAATACATCAAAGATAGGTAACAAAAACTGAATGTGATGGATTACCAAACAAAAATGAAGTGTTTTACCCAGGGTCACTAGAAATACCACAAGACAGCATGAAAAAGAAACTTTCAGCATATTCCATCTTAGATCCTGAAATTTGGTATTAAATTTGTTATTTATTTCTTTTCTAATTAGACCTATTCTGAAGATTTCACCAGGTTCACAATTTTAAACGTCCCATTCAAAATGTGTTTTAAAATAGCATAAACCTATTTGGAATTCCATATCCAAAAATAAAATGGATATTTAACACTGTGTTATTCATACAATTCAATTTAATTGACATCCAAAATAGCACATCTTTACTGTTATGTGTCTATTAAATTCCTTATTTATTCCTGCTAATCATTAAGTTAAAAGAACACTTTTGGAAATAGAAAATATTCTATTGCTTAGACAAGTTGCTCATAGTTTTGTTTTTTTTTTTTTTCATTAAGTTTCATTGTTTTATTACCCTCCTATCACTTTTACCACTGGATGAAATAATACATTGGCTCTTTTTGGGAAAAGGAAGTGAAACTACTCAGCTGGATTTTAAAATGAGATAGTTTCAAATTCCTCCAGATTTCTATTGAAAAGTGGATTGTGTTTTGTAAATGTGAACCTTTTAATAAATGTTTCAATGTGGACAATTATTGCTTTTTCTGCCAGAGGCAATACAAATTAGCAAATTGTGGCCTTGTTTAGTACCACATTCAGCCAGGGACTCCTCAGCATCTTAAAGGATGCCCCTAACAAATCCTCATATAGATTCTATGGAAAAGATACGGTTGTAATTCTAATTCTTAAGTTTGAACATGAGGCCTGTTCTTCTTTTCACAGCATGTAAGGAGGTTGCTAATAGTTGAATAAAATAAAAATGAAATAAAATTATGTGTCATCTTAGTTTGCAATGCCAGGTTCATCTCATGGGCTTTCAACCTAGGTTTATATGTAGGTTACTTAAGCCTAAGAAAAACAACCATTTTCTTGAAAGAGGCTGAACCCTTTTTTGTTGTTTGGTTTAGAAAAAATAATTTAAAAGAGAAACAAATAATGAAGAGTAAAATATTATTAGTAACCTTGGGCAGTAGGATCTTTATTACTATTTTCACAAGGAAAGCCCAAGGATACTAGATAATACCAGTTTCTTGTCCAACAGATGTTGCAAGGAAAAAACAAGTTAGGCTCCATGCTGGAGCTGTTTCTTGGACTTCCTTTTCATTGCTTTTGTTATTATAATCATACATAATTACCTGCCTCAGAGAATCCTGCCCCTCTGCCTGACTGTTAAACCAAAGAACCTTTGTTCAGGACCCTGTCCACCTTTGCATGGCAAGAAGGAAGAACTTAGCACATCCCTGGCCTGAGACTTGATATTCTAGGAGACATTTGCAAGATTGTGTGTGTATTGTCTGACACTTTGCAGCCCAATAGCCTATAGCTCCCCAGGTTCCTCTTCCTGTGGATTTTTCCAGTGTGAATACTGGAGTGGGTTACCACTTCTTACTCCAGGGGATCTTCCTGACATAGAGACTGAACCTGCATCCCTTGCGTCTCCTGCATTGGCAAGTAGTTTATTTATTTTTACCACTAATGCCACCTGGGAAGCAAAATGAATGGCTTTTTTGACTCTGTTTCCTCACTGTCCCCCATCTCTGTTCTATAAAAGGACCTGACTTTCAGACCCTGGTAAGATGGTTATTTTGAGACATTAGTCTGCTGTCTTTTTGGTCAGCTGGCTTTCTGAATAAAGTTGTATTTCTTGCCTTAACACCTCATCTCTCAGATTTATTGGCCTGCAGTGCTGCGAGAAAGGCAAGCTTGGACTAGGTAACACAGGGACATGTCACACTATTGCATTTCCTTAAATGTGTAAAGGAGGGGTGAATATAATAAATGTCCAGTTTAGATTGGTTGAGATCTGCATGGACTTTTTCTTCTTTACTGCAAAATTTCTAAAGAGAATTTTACTATTTACTCTGGAGACCAAATAATCACATTTGGCTACCTAATTTAGTCTTCCCCCTGTTAGTACTCTGCACAGTGACTGAGGAATGCTGTTGATATATTTAATATACAGATAATTTAAGAGTTATCGAGAAACAGCTCTTATTTGAAAGGGAAATGAATATTTCATCTTCTTTTAAGAAATCAATGGCAGATTCCCCTCTAAATAGTGTATTTTGAACCCCAGCACGCGTTCTGAAGCAACAGGTAAAAGGAAAAGAATGTCATATTTCTGTTATTAAAAGAAAAAAGCTCAAAGGCTTAGTAACATTCAAAAAGGAATAGACATGTTGGAGTCCTTAATACTTTCGGTGTAGGATGAAGATCAATTCAGTTCAGTTCAGTTCAGTCCAGTCGCTCAGTCCTGTCTGACTCTTTGTGACCCCATGAATTGCAGCACGCCAGGCCTCCTTGTCCATCACCAACTCCAGGAGTTCACTCAAACTCACGTCCATCGAGTCAGTGATGCCATCCATCCATCATATCCTCTGTCGTCCCCTTCTCCTCTTGCCCCCAATCCCTCCCAGCATCAGAGTCTTTTCCAATGAGTCAACTCTTTGCATGAGGTGGCCAAAGTACTGGTGC
>NW_011494695.1:2639884-2651620 GCF_000754665.1 Bison bison bison
TGCAGTTTCAGCTTTAGCATCATTCCTTCCAAAGAACACCCAGGACTGATCTCCTTTAGAATGGACTGGTTGGATCTCCTTGGAGTCCAAGAAACTCTCAAGAGTCTTCTCCAACACCACAGTTCAAAAGCATCAATTCTTCTGTGCTCAGCTTTCTTCACAATCCAACTCTCACATCCATACATGACCACTGGAAAAACCATAACCTTGACTAGATGGACCTTTTTTGGCAAAGTAATGTCTCTGCTTTCAATATGCTATCTAGGTTGGTCATAACTTTCCTTCCAAGGAGTAAGCATCTTTTAATTTCATGGCTGCAATCACCATCTGCAGTGATTTTGGAGCCCCGCAAAATAAAGTCTGACACTGTTTCCACTGTTTCCCCATCTATTTCCCATGAAGTGATGGGACCAGATGCCATGATCTTCGTTTTCTGAATGTTGAGCTTTAAGCCAACTTTTTCCTCTCCTCTTTCACTTTCATCAAGAGGCTTTTTAGTTCCTCTTCACTTCCTGCCATAAGGGTGGTGTCATCTGCATATCTGAGGTTATGGGTATTTCTCCCAGCAATCTTGATTCCAGCTTGTGCTTCTTCCAGCCCAGCGTTTCTCATGATGTACTCTGCATATAGGATGAAGATACTTGTGCACAATGAAGGGCTTAAACTTTGGAATAAGTTCCTTACTGTGTGCGTGTGCACATGCATGCTAAGTCGCTTCTGCTGTTGCTGCTGCTACTGCTAAGTCACTTCAGTCATGTCCAACTCTTTGTGACTTTATGGACTGTAGCCCGCCAGGCTTCTCTGTCCCTGGGATTCTCCAGGCAAGAATACTGGAGTGGATTGCCATGCCCTACTCCAGGGAATCTTCCTGACCCAAGAATCAAACACTCATTTCTTATCGTCTCTTGCATTGGCAGGTAGGTTCTTTACCCCTTAGTGCCACCTAGGAGATTCAAATTTCTTTCAAGTACTTATCAATGAATCACCATTCATAATATGAATTTTGTAACTAGTTTTTAAGTAACATAAATCAGAGCTAGAGCTCAGATAAGACAAAGATAGAACATGTTTATTCTATGCATTACTGGATTTAAATAGACATGAAAATTGCTTACATTAACAGACCTGTTGATTTGACTTCTATAGGAGAAATCTTGTGCTTTTATTTATTAAGTTTTATATATTGATCTGGATGTTGGGTAATAGTGTTCTTGTTCATTGAAGAAGGTTTCATTTAATTACTCCAGGAAAGCCTAAATTCTGTTCTGCAAGTTTATTACCATTTTCAATTATACACTCTGCACAGCTGCCAGAGCAAACTTTATACAACACAGAACTAATCATGTCACTCGCTAGCTAAAAATTCTTCAAGAGCTCCCCACAGCCTTCCAAATAAAGTGCAAATCTCATTGCTTGGCCACAGATAATTCATGATCTGACTCTGAGGCTTGCTCTTTACGAGCGTCACAACCACTAGGCCCATGTTATAAACTCTACCACCCTGGTTCTATCATTCGTATTCCCCAGGCTCGCCTGGACTATTCTCATTCCTACACCATCTTTGTTTGTACTCTGATGTCTTACTTTGACACCCAGTCTCATTCTCATTCTGCCTTTGACTGTTTGGAATTTTCAGCGTCCTCTCCTGCATTTTTGCCCTGTTGTCTACTTGCTCTTATTTTGTTTTATATTTCCCTCTTGACTTTTTTCTTTGCTGACTACACCAGTATAATTCTTCATCCTGATTCTTAGCTTAGACCCGACCCCTGACATTCACGTGAAAGGAAGATATCAATTCCTTCTCTTTAACTTCATCTTTTTGACTCCAATCCAGGTTTCAATCCACAGCCAAACTTGGTACTCCTTGAATTTAAAAAACATGTTTTCATTTTTATTTTTTGACATGTGTTAATTCCAATGTTTTGAAGACTTTTTCTCCCTTCTTTATACTAGGAAGCCTTTTTAATATCTACAATAATAGCTTCCTTAGGAGATACTCATTTTTGTTTTTGTTTCAATATTTATTAAGCATTCTTATGCCATATATTCTTTGTTGGGGATTCTCCAGAGTACAAATTAATCAAATTCCAACACAATGGAGCTTATAGTATAACAGTGTGTCAGACTCGTCATACCTCTAAATTGAATGTCTGTATTCTTAGATGGTTTTAGGAAGGCACACTCAGAAAGCAGAATGCAAGTTTGATTATCATTCTCTTATCTTATATTAATCTTTCTATAAGTGAAAATAAATCTCTAATGTAGCAAAGGCTATATTCATTTCTCTATATCGATGTGTAGTATACATTTGTGATAGAGATTTGAAATGAAGCTAAGTATGATTAGATTTCATGGAAAGCCTTTCCTGGTGATGTAACCTTAAGTATTAAAAAAAAAAAGGCACTGAAATCCTAGGTCATAATTTGCAAACACTAATAAAAAAAAAAACAATCAGTTATGTTTAGTTCAGTTGCTCAGTCATATCTGACTCTTTGAGAGCACATAGACTGCAGCGCGCCAGGCTCCCCTGTCCATCACTAGCTCCCGGAGCTTGCTCAAACATATGTCCATCAAGTCAGTGATGCCATCCAGCCATCTCATCCTCTTTTGTCCCCTTCACCTCCTGCCTTCAATCTTGCCTACAATCAGGGTCTTTTCTAATGAGTCAGTTCTTCACATCAGGTGGCCAAAGTACTGGAGCTTCAACTTAAGCATCAATCTTTCCAATGAGTATTCAGGATTGATTTCCTTTAGGATTGACTGGTTTGATCTCCTTACAGTCCAAGGGACTCTCAAGAGTCTTTTCCAACACGACAGTTCAAAAGCATCAATTCTTCACTGCTCAGATTTCATTATAGTCCAACTCTCACACCCATACATGACTACTGGAAAAACCATAGCTTTGACTAGATGGACCTTTGTTGGCAAAGTAATATCTCTATTTTTCAATATGCTGTCTAGGTTTATTATAGCTTTTCTTCCAAGGAGCAAGCATCTTTTAATTTCTTGGCTGTAGTCATCATCTGCAGTGATTTTGGAGCCCAAGAAAATAAAGTCTCCCACTGTTTCCATTGTTTCCCCATCTATTTGCTATGAAGTGATGGGATCAGATGCCGTGATCTTAGTTTTTTGAATGTTGAGTTTTAAGCCAGCTGTTTCACTCTCCTCTTTCACTTTTATCAAGAGGCTCTTTAGTTCCTCTTTGCTTTCTGCTCTAAAGGTGGTATTATCTGCATATCTGAGGTTATTGATATTTCTCCCAGCAATCTTGATTCTGCTTGTGCTCCATCCTGCCTGGCATTTTGCATGATGTACTCTGCATATAAGTTAAATAAGCAGGGTGACAATATACAGTCTTGACATGCT
Organism: Bison bison bison; assembly: GCF_000754665.1. NCBI lineage: Eukaryota > Metazoa > Chordata > Mammalia > Artiodactyla > Bovidae > Bison > Bison bison. The sequence continues at coordinate 2,643,251 of NW_011494695.1, forward strand.
CCTTTCCCAATTTGGAACCAGTCTGTTGTTCCATGTCTGGTTCTAACTGTTGCTTCTTGACCTACTAAGTGCTATTTATTTATTCATGTAGAACTTGTGAATTTTTATTATAAAAAGCAGGCTTAACAACAGGTTTAAAATCAGAGGTTTTAAAAAAAAAGTGACATCCTAAAATCTGTCCTTTAAGTTGTAGTCTTCCCTCATGTTAAGCATGATAATGGAAGGGATACTACATGAACAAGACAGAAAAAAAGCAAAATATATACTTTTCCTTTTAGTATCTTTCAGCAAAATTTAGAAACTATTTTCATAAGCCAAGTATTTCATGTACATCTGAAATTTTCCTTCAAAATCAGTATGTTTAGGTTGAGGAGAACTACAGTGTTATTGACAATAATTATTTTGGCTTAATTTGGCTTGCTAAGTCACTTCAGTCATGTCCGATTCTGTGTGACCCCACCAGGCTCCCCCGTCACTGGGACTCTCCAGGCAAGAACACTGGAGTGGGTTGCCATTTCCTTCTCCAATGCATGAAAGTGAAAAGTGAAAGGGAAGTCGCTCAGTCGTGTCCAACTCTTAGCGACCCCATGGACTGTAGCCTATCAGGCTCCTCCATCCATGGGATTTTCCAGGCAAGAGTACTGGAGTGGGATGCCATTGCCTTCTCCGTTGGCTTAATTTACTGACACATTAATGGGAGTATATTTTTAAAATGTTTTTCAACATTAAAACCATAAGAGAACAAGTCCATTTAAAATAATGAGTGTGTGACAAGATCATTAGAGAAATAACTGCTCTGAATCATTCAGTAGGTGCAGACTTCAGATTTCAGCTTCAATGGACATTATACAGCAAAAGCATCAAAGCAGTTATAACATGTCATTATATAATCCTCAATAAAAGCTGGCGTTATACAAAGAGGATTGATTCAGACAGACCCAGGTTCAAACCTATTGTATCCTACTTTAAATTAGTCACTTCAGTCACTCAGTTGTGTCCGACTCTTTGCTGCATGAACCGCAGCACACCAGGCCTTCCTGTCCATCACCAACTCCCAGAGTCTACCCAAATCCTTGTCCATTGAGTTGGTGATGCCATCCAACCATCTCATCCTCTGTCGTTGCCTTCTCCTCCTGCTCTCAATCTTTCCCAGCATCAGGATCTTTTCAAATGAGTCAGCTTTTCGCATGAGGTGGCCAAAGTATTGGAGTTTCAGCTTCAATGTCAGTCCTGCCAATGAACACCCAGGACTCATCTCCTTTAGGATGGACTGGTTGGATCTCTTTGCAGTCCAAGGGACTCTCAAGAGTCTTCTCCAACACCACAGTTCATTATCTTTAAATATCTGAGCATTTTGGTTAATTAATTGCATCCCCAATCCATTGATTCATGCTGCAAATAATAACAGCACTTAGCATTGTCAGGATCTAATTACAGCTCATAGTCTGGCAGGAAAAAACCCATAAGATTTAAATGACTTAGTGTAGTTGTGATGGGTATGTAAAGAAGAATGTAAAACAATCTGATTGAGGCCAAGGGAGACACTAGCAGAGTCATGCCTTGACTGTAAAATGTGTTTAATAAAAGCATGCATCTACTTCATAGGGTTGTGTGAAGATTAAATGAAGTGATATATGTAATAGACAGTATTTTAGTATCACTTAACACGTTTCCACAGAGAAGGCAATGGAAACCCACTCCAGTACTCTAGCCTGGAGAATCCCAGGGTTGGGGGAGCCTGGTGGGCTGCAGTCTATGGGGTCGCACAGAGTCAGACATGACTGAAGTGACTTAGCAGCAGCAACAACACGTTTCCAAGTATAGAACAGATATATTATCAAGAATGTGAGAATCAGAATATAAAATTTTCAGTTAATGACTAATATGATATCAGGATAGGAAATTATTTGTGGAGTTCTATTGTTCAGTAGAGACTTGTTGTACTTCCACAGTTAGCAGAGTTCCATCAACCTTAACAAAGTAAACTGCTTTTATGCCCTTTATCCAAGTTAGTATTCATGGATAAATCACTTGGGAATATGAAAATTGTGGACCCAAGAGTGAAAAGTTGAGTGGTAGACTATATAAACATGACTATAATTTATAGTAGTTTAGGTTTTCATGCAGATGGTGACTGCAGCCATGAAATTAAAAGACACTTACTCCTTGGAAGGAAAGTTATGACCAACCTAGATAGCATATTCAAAAGCAGAGACATTACTTTGCCAACAAAGGTCCATCTAGTCAAGGCTATGGTTTTTCCTGTGGTCATGTATGGATGTGGGAGTTGAACTATGAAGAAGGCTGAGCGCTGAAGAATTGATGCTTTTGAACTGTGGTGTTGGAGAAGACTCTTGAGAGTCCCTTGAACTGCAGGGAGATCCAACCAGTCCATTCTGAAGGAGATCATCCCTGGGATTTCTTTGGAAGGAATGATGCTAAAGCTGAAACTCCAGTACTTTGGCCACCTCATGCGAAGAGTTGACTCGTTGGAAAAGACTCTGATGCTGGGAGGGATTGGGGGCAGGAGGAGAAGGGGACGACAGACAATGAGATGGCTGGATGGCATCACTGACTCGATGGACATGAGTCTCGGTGAACTCCGGGAGTTGGTGATGGATAGGGAGGCCTGACGTGCTGTGATTCATGGGGTCGCAAAGAGTCGGACATGACTGAGGGACTGAACTGAACTGAACTGAGGTTTTCATGTAATAAACAAGCCTCAATGATTTAAAATAATAAAGATTTCATCAAGCTACATATCTATTAAGATTTGGCCATGGCTCTGTTTCACATCTTCAATCTGGAAGCTGAACTGAAGGGAGAAAATATCAGCTTTGACTTGTACCTGGGAGTGAGACATGTCATTTCTCTTCGTATTCCACATCTAAGATATTTAAAAAGGTCAAATCTTTTGTCCTTTTAGATAAAATCTAAAATTCTCTCCAAGGGAAGGAAGTGGATAATTATAAAGGATAATAGTATCTAACATGAAATTAAAAAATAGAATTTTCAGGAAATAATCTAGCCACATATAATTATTTTTATGAAGTTCTGAATGTGGTTTAATATCATTTCTTCAGAATTTTGTTGATTAAATATTTCTTTATGATTTTAAAGGAGTTCAGGGAAAAAATATAAAGCAAATCTCCTCATGCTCTTCTGGACCCACAGAGTGCAAACATTCCGTATGGCACCAAGACTGTTGCTTAATATTTGCTGTGTTTGGGAATAATTGGTGCTAGGTGTAATGTATGCACATGACCTTGGGAAAGTGCTGTGAGTTTATTTGCATAAAGTGTAAGAAAAATATTTCCCATTGGTTTCTTATTATTATTTATCCAAATCAATATGGGTGAATTTTAATCTTATTTTATAAATAAACTAAGATTTAAGTACTGGTTATATAATACTTTCATAATGAATTAATTTGAAGCTATCTACTATGGAAATATGAGATTAATGTATTTTCAGTTCAGTTCAGTCGCTCAGTTGTGTTCAACTGTTTGCAACCCCATGAATTGCAGCACACCAGGCCTTCCCGTCCATCACCAACTCCCTGAGTCTACTCAAACTCATGTCCATCGAGTCGGTGATGCCATCCAGCCATCTCATCCTCTGTCATCCCCTTCTCATCCTGCCCCCAATCCCTCCCAGCATTAGGGTCTTTTCCAATGAGTCAACACTTCGCATGAGGTGACCAAAGTATTGGGGTTCCAGCTTTAGCATCAGTCCTTCCAATGAACACCCAGGGCTGATCTCCTTTAGAATGCACTGGTTGGACCTCCTTGCAGTCCAAGGGACTCTCAAGAGTCTTCTCCAACACCACAGTTCAAAAGCATCAATTCTTTGGCACTCAGCTTTCTTCACAGTCCAACTCTCACATCCATACATGACCACAGGAAAAACCATAGCCTTGACTAGACGGACCTTTGTTGGCAAAGTAATGTCTCTGCTTTTGAATATGCTATCTAGGTTGGTCATAACTTTCCTTCCAAGGAGTAAGTGTCTTTCAATTTCATGGCTGAAGTCACCATCTGCAGTGATTTTGGAGCCCCGCAAAATAAAGTCTGACACTGTTTCCACTGTTTCCCCATCTATTTCCCATGAAGTGATGGGACAAGATGCCATGATCTCTGTTTTCTGAATGTTGAGCTTTAAGCCAACTTTTTCACTCCCCTCTTTCACTTTTATCAAAAGGCTTTTTAGTTCTTTTTCACTTTCTGCCATAAGGGTGGTGTCATCTGCATATCTGACGTTATTGATATTTTTCCCGGCAATCTTGTTTCCAGCTTGTGCTTCTTCCAGCCCAGCATTTCTCATGATGTACTCTGCATGTAAGTTAAATAAGTAGGGTGACAATATACAGCCTTGTACATACTCCTTTTCCTATTTGGAACCAGTCTGTTGTTGCATGTCCAGTTCTAACTGTTGCTTCCTGACCTGCATACAGGTTTCTCAAGAGGCAAGTCAGGTGGTCTGGTATTCCCATCTTTCAGAATTGTCCACAGTTTATGGTGATCCACACAGTCAAAGACTTTGGCATAGTAAATAAAGCAGAAATAGATGTATTTTGGAATTCTCTTGCTTTTCGATGATCCAGCGAATGTTGGCATTTTGATCTCTGGTTCCTCTGCCTTTTCTAAAACCAGCTTGAACATCTTGAAGTTCACAGTTCACATATTGCTGAAGCCTGGCTTGGAGAAAATGTATTTTACTGAAATTTAAAATTACCACAGAAAAATAATAAATAAAAATAATAAAGATAAAATAAAACTATTAACTAGAAAAGATGTAATTAAAAAGAGTTCAAAAATATCATTCAATGTTAAAATAAAATATATCTTTCAATACATTTAGTAATATCTTTTTCATGTTTCAGGGAGCCAAAGCTAATTAGTGAAATCTATATACAATTTCCAATTCTGTTGTTCAGTCACTAGGTCATGTCTGACTCTTTGCAATCCATGGACTGCAGCATGTCAAGTTCCCCTCTCCTCCACCATTGCTTGGAGTTTGCTGAGATTCATGTTCATTTAGTTGGTGATGCTATCTAATCATCTCATCCTCTACACCCCACCCCTTCTCCTCTTGCCCTCAGTCTTTCTCAGCATTAGGATCTTTTTCAGTGAGTTGACTCTCCACATCAGGTAGCCAAAGCATTGGAGTTTCAGTTTTAGCATCAGTCCATTCAATGAATATTCAGGGTAGATTTCCTTAAGATTACTGGCTTGATCTCCTTGCAATCCAAGGGACTCTCAAGAATCTTCTCCAGGACTATAATTTGAAAGTATCATTTCTTAGGCACTCAGCCTTCTTCATGGTCAAATTCTCATATTCGTGCATGGCTACTGGAAAATCCATGGCTTTGATTAGACAGACCTCTTTGGCAAAGTGATGTCTTTTCTTTTTGTTACATTATCTAGGTTTGTCATATCTTTCCTTCCAAGGAGTGTCTTTTAATTTAATGGCTGCAATTGCCATCTTCAGTGATTTTGGAGCCCAAGAATATAAAATCTGTCACTGCTTCCACTTTTCCCCCTTCTATTTCTCATGAAGTGATGGGACTGGATACCATGATCTTAGACTTTGAATGTGAAGTTTCAAGCCAGCTTTTTTACTCTCCTCAAGAAGTTCTTTAGTTCCTCCTCACTTTCTGCCTTTAGAATGGCATCATATGCATTTCTGAGGTTGTTGATATTTCTAACAAAAATCTTGATTTCAGCTTGTGATTCACATGATGCACTCCAAAAATAAGTTAAATAAACAGGGTGACAGTATCCAGCCTTGAGGTAATCATTCTCCAATTTGGAACCAGTCTGTTGTTCCATGTCTCATTCTGACTGTTGCTTCTTGACCCACAAACAGGTTTCTCAGGAGACAGGTAAGGTGTTCTGGCACTCTTATCCCTTTAAGAATTTTCCAGTTTGTTGTGATCCACACAGTCAAGTCTTCAGTGTAGTCAAAGAAGCAGAATAGATGTTTCCTGGAACTGCTTTGCTTTCTCCATGATCCAACAAATGTTAGCAATTTGATCTCTGGCTCCTTTGCCTTTTCTCAACTCAGTTTATACATCATAAAGGTTTTGATTCATGTCCTGCTGAAGCCTACCTTGAAGAATTTTGAGCATAACCTTGGTATCATGTAATGTTAGTGCAGTCATATGGTAGTTTGAACTTTCTTTGCCATTGCCCTTCTTTGAGATGGGAATGAAAACTGACCTTTTCCAGTCAAGTGACCAATGCCAAGTTTTCCAAATTTGCTGGCATATTGAGTATAGCACTTTAACAGCATCGTATTTTAGTATTTGAAATAGCTCAGCTAGAATTTCATCATCTCCAACTAGCCTTTGTTAGTACTGATGCTTCTTAAGACCCACTTAACTTCATACTCAAGAATGTCCATCTCTAGGTAAGTGAAAAGACCATCTTGGTTACATAGGTCATTAAGGCTTGTTTGTATATTTTTTCTGTATATTCTTGACATCTCTTCTTGATCTCTTCTGCTTCTGTTAGGTTCTTATCATTCCTTTCCTTATGGTGCCCATCCCTACATGAAATGTTCCCTTATCTCTCCAATTTTCCTCAAGAGTTCTCTAGTTTTTACTATTCTATTGTTTTCCTCTCTTTCTTTGCATTGTTCATGTAAGAAGGCCTTCTCTCTCCTTGCTATTCTCTGGAACTCTGCATTCAGTTGGGTATATCTTTCCCTTTCTACCTTGTCTTTCACTTCTTTCCTCAACTATTTGTAAAGCCTCCTCAGACAACCACTTTGCCTTCTTGTATTTATTTTTCTTTGGGACGGTTTTGGTCACTGCCTCCTGTACAATCTGTCCATAGTTCTTCAAACACTCTGTCTACCAAATTTAATCCCTTGAATCTATTTGTCACCACCAATGTATAATCACAAGCGATTTAAGTCATACATGAATGGCCTAATGATTTTCCCTACTCCCTTCAATTTAAGCTTGAATTCTTCAAAAAGGACCTCATGATCCAAGCCACAGTCAGCTCCCAGTCTTGTTTTTGCTGACTTTGCAGCTTTTCCATCTTCAGCTTTAAAGAACATAATCAATCTGATTTCAGTATTGACCATGTGGTGATGCCCACGTGTAGAGTCATCTCTTGTGCTGTGTAGAAAAAGCTGCTTCTCTGTCTAGAATGTTCTCAACAAAACTGTTAGTTTTTGCTTCATTTTGTACTCCAAGATCAAACTTGCCTGTTATTCTGGATATCTCTTGGTTTCCTACTTTTGCATTCCAATCCTCTATGATGAAAATGACATCTTTTTTTTGCTGCTAGTTCTAGACAGTGTAGTAGGTCTTTGTAGAACTGGTCAATTTCAGCTTCTCTGGCATCAGTGGTTGGGACATAGGCTTAGATTACTATGGTGTTGAATGTTTGCTTTGGAAATGAAGTGAGATCATTCTGTTGTTCTTTAGGTTGCACCCAACTATTGCATTTTGGACTCTTTTGTTGACAGTGAGGGCTACTCCATTTCTTCTAAGGGATCTTTGTCCTTGTAGTAGATATTATAGTCATCTGAATTAAATTTGCTCATTCCCATCCATTTTAGTTCATTGGTTCATGTGATGTTGATGTTCATTCTTGTCATCTCCTGCTTGACCACGTGCAACTTCCCACCATTCATGGACCCTACATTCCAGGTCCCTATGCAATATTGTTCTAATTCTACAGTGTATGTGATTACTAAATTGTTAAAATAGGAATTTCTGCACATTTCTTGGTTTCTCCATTTTCCTCATTTCCCATGTCTATTTTTTTTCCTCTTCTTGTTGGACCCACCTAGAGAAGATATGTCAGATGTTCAGAAAGCCAACACCTAAACATCATTCTGTCTTCTAGAATACACATTTTTCCTGAGCTTAATTTTGTCTAAGATGTTTTTAAATGTTTAAAAATTTTGAAAAATCATGTGTATCTGAGTTTGGTATCTCAATCCCGATTCTGTCCTGGAATGAATCTCTAAATATCCCTGAGCCTCAGTTTGCTAATTTAAAAAAAGTAATTAAGATAATTAAAGCAATGACAGATTTTATCAGGATATTTTGAGAATTAATTTAGAAATATAGAAAACCTCAGATATGCAGATGACACCACCTTTATGGCAGAAAGTGAAGAGGAACTAAACAGCCTCTTGATGAAAGTGAAAGTGGAGAGTGAAAAAGTTGCCTTAAAGCTCAACATTCAGAAAACGAAGATCATGGCATGGTCCCATCACTTCATGGGAAATAGATGGGGAAACAGTGGAAACAGTGTCAGACTTTATTTTTCTGGGCTCCAAAATCACTGCAGATGGTGACTGCAGCCATGAAATTAAAAGACGCTTACTCCTTGGAAGGAAAGTTAT
>NW_011494695.1:2651744-2672026 GCF_000754665.1 Bison bison bison
ACCAGTCCATCCTAAAGGAGATCAGCCCTGGGATTTCTTTGGGAGGAATGATGCTAAAGCTGAAACTCCAGTACTTTGGGCACCTCATGCAAAGAGTTGACTCATTGGAAAAGACTCTGATGCTGGGAGGGATTGGGGGCAGGAGGAGAAGGGGACGACAGAGGATGAGATGGCTGGATGGCATCACTGACTCAATGGATCTGAGTCTGAGTGAACTCCGGGAGTTGGTGATGGACAGGGAGGCCTGGGGTGCTGCGATTCATGGGGTCACAGAGTCGGACACAACTAAGCGACTGAACTGAACTGAACTCAAGTGCTGGACAAGTTAATAGGTCTTTGTAAAGGAAAAGGTTAGCAGAAAACCCTTCCTCTATGCTCTTCTTTGGGAGAAACTTTCTAGGAAATAAAGGAAAAAAGATACTGTTAAATGGCCTATAGATATGCTAATGACAGATCCCTAGCAAACTCTCCTTTATGGAATGCCACTGCAGTATGTACCTAGTTTGTCTGGATTGTTTAGTAGGATTTGTACATGTGAATCTATAGTTTTGTGGCTTATGTTCTGCTGCAAAATGTCAAGTAAGTTCTATAGCTTCATATGAAAATGGAGAATTCCATTATTAAAATAATATTCCTCATAAGCAATAACAGCTTATGTCTGAGTGACATATCTCATATTTTAATCTGAGCCAGAGCTCATCTTAAGATGCAAAAGAAGCTATAGGGAGATATATTGGTGGGCTGAAACTACTTTCTGTTTTGTATGTGATTGTAAAATACTTGTTTTTAGCTGTATTTGTAGAACATGATCCTAATTTTCTATCTGATTATTATGAGTCTTATTGCACAACTTAATTCTCTGTGTTTATCAATATTTATCAAATGCTAATTATTTTACTCCAAACTGCAATTACTGTAGATATTAAGTGAAAAAAAAAAGGTTGATTTTTGTGCTCTGAAATATAGAAATTATGTGATCATCCTAATTTCATTTTCAATTCAATTTTATACATGATTTTAAAACCAAAAGGATAAATGTTGGCAAACTCATTCAGGGGATAGTGAGTCAACTAAATATAGCAGGACATTATAACATATTTTATCACTTCATGTGTTTCTATAAACATGTGTTACATGTTTATAAAGTGAAAAAAAGAAAAAAATGTTCTAATTTAGAAGGAATCACTTTATAAATGCTGGATTTTTTCAATATACATATATAATATTAATCATATTTACTGACAGAAATTTTATGAAATGATTGTAGAGCATATGTTGTTGATGTAGAAAAAGTGATCTGAAAGGAAAAATATTTAAATTTCTATTTTGCCAATAGAATAAATTACTAACAATTCACAGTGTTAATTTCAGTGGACTTGCTGCTGTTATTAAAAAGTATGTTCCTCTTGATGTTAATTTTTTCAGTTTATCCAAAACATACCTGGATGAACTATGAATGAAAGGAAATTAAGCAATTGCACACTCAATAAAGGAAGTAGTACAATTAGCTCTTCTTTTTTTTTTTTTTATTTTTAAACTTTACAATATTGTATTGGTTTTGCCAAATATTGAAATGAATCCACCACAGGTATTCATGTGTTCCCCATCCTGAACCCTCCTCCCTCCTCCCTCCCCATACCATCCCTCTGGGTTGTCCCAGTGCACCAGCCCCAAGCATCCAGTATCGTGCATCGAACCTGGACTGGCGATTCATTTCATACATGATATTATACATGTTTCAATGCCATTCTCCCAAATCTTCCCACCCTCTCCCTCTCCCACAGAGTCCATAAGACTGTTCTATATATCTGTCTCTTTTGCTGTCTTGTATACAGGGTTATTGTTACCATCTTTCTAAATTCCATATATATGCGTTAGTATACTGTATTGGTGTTTTTCATTCTGGCTTACTTCACTCTGTATAATAGGCTCCAGTTTTATCCACCTCATTAGAACTGATTCAAATGTATTCTTTTTAATGGCTGAGTAATACTCCATTGTGTATATGTACCACTGCTTTCTTATCCATTCATCTGCTGATGGACATCTAGGTTGCTTCCATGTCCTGGCTATTATAAACAGTGCTGCGATGAACATTGGGGTACAAGTGTCTCCTTCCCTTCTGGTTTCCTCAGTGTGTATGCCCAGCATTGGGACTGCTGGATCATAAGGCAGCACTTCTGACACCTAGATGGAGAAATATACCATGTTCATGGATTGGAAGAATCAATATAGTGAAAATGAGTATACTACCCAAAGCAATTTATAGATTCAATGCAATCCCTATCAAGCTACCAATGGTATTCTTCACAGAGCTAGAACAAATAATTTTACAATTTGTACGGAAATACAAAAAACCTCGAATAGCCAAAGCTATCTTGAGAAAGAAGAATGGAACTGGAGCAATCAACCTACCTGACTTCAGGCTCTACTACAAAGCCACAGTCATCAAGACAGTATGGTACTGGCACAAAGACAGAAATATAGATCAATGGAACAAAGTAGAAAGCCCAGAGATAAATCCACGCACTTATGGACACCTTATCTTTGACAAAGGAGGAAAGAATATACAATGGATTAAAGACAATTAGCTCTTCTTATATCAAGCTAAGATATAATAAACCAGAGAAACAGCTTAGGCTGGCATTAGACTATGGAACAACAATACACAATATGTCTTATTATACTGATTGTTTTATAATTACTTGAGAACTTGCATGTGTAACATCTTAAGGGTAAAAACATGCAGTTAGACCTGTTACAAACTAGATATGTAGAGAAGAATTCTGAAAGTTAATACAAGAAACTGTATAAAATATTATTTTGGTTATTAATTATTTTGTTTAATAAAGAAATGGCTTAAAAATTAAAACCATCTACTTTGAACACCTGGTAGCACATACACAGAGTTAAGTGAACCTCTGAACATATACGTATATATACATTACACAAGCCAGAATTACACAAGCACAAGCTGGAATCAAGATTACTGGGAGAAATATCAGGAAACTCAGATATGCAGATGAAACCACACTTATGCCAGAAAACAAAGAAGAACTAAAGGGCCTCTTGATGAAAGTGAAAGAGGAGAAGGAAAACACAGGCTTAAAACTCAACATTCAGAAAACTAAGATCATGGCATCTGCTCCCATCACTTCACAGCAAATAGATGGGAAACAGTGGAAACAGTGTCAGACTTTATTTTGGGGGCTCCAAAATCATTGCAGATGGTGACTGCAGCCATGAAATTAAAAGATGCTTGCTCCTTGGAAGAAAAGTTATGACCAACCTAGACAACATATTAAAAAGCAGAGACTTTACTTTGCCAGGAAAGGTCCATCTAGTCAAACCTATGGTTTTTCCAGTAGTCATTTAAGGATGTGAGAGTTGGACTATAAAGAAAGCTGAGTGCCAAAGTATTGATACTTTTGAACTGTTGTGTTGGAGAAGACTCTTGAGAGTCCCTGGACAGCAAGGATATCCAACCAGTCCATCCTAAAGGAAAACAGTGCTTAATGTTCATTGGAAGGACTGATGTTGAAGCTGAAACTCCAATACTTTGGCCACCTGATGCAAAGAACTGACTCATTTGAAAAGACCCTGATGCTGGGAAAAATTGAAGGAGGGATGAGAAGGGGACAAGAGAGGATGAAATGGTTGGATGGCATCACCGACTCAATGGACATGAGTTTGAGTAAACTCCAGGAGTTCTTGATGGACAGGGAGGCCTGGAGTGCTGCAGCCCATGGGGGTCACAAAAAGTTGGACACGACTGAGTGACTGAACTGAACTGAATACATTTCAGGTGTGAAATAAACAAGGTCTCTGGCATTTCCAGAGTTTATCATCTGACATATCATTTGCTGGCCTCTGACATCTTCTTCCAGAGAAGGCAATGGCACCCCACTCCAGTACTTTTGTCTAGAAAATCCCATGGACGGAGGAGCCTGGTGGGCTGCAGTCCATGGGGTCGCTAAGAGTCGGACACGACTGAGCGACTTCACTTTCACTTTTCACTTTCATGCATTGGAGAAGGAAATGGCAACCCACTCCAGTGTTCTTGCCTGGAGAATCCCAGGGATGGGGAAGCCTGGTGGGCTGCTGTCTCTGGGGTAGCACGGAGTTGGACACGACTGAAGTGATTTAGCAGTAGCAGCAGCAGACACCTTCTTCTGCCCATTCATTACCCATTTTCTTAAAATTTCCCAAGGGGATTATATTTAAATAGAGAAACATGGATTTTCCCCTTCAATGTAGGATCAAGGAGTAAGTGGGGGAAAAAAAAAAACTGGACAGGCTAACATAACGTTTTAGATTATTACCGGTTTTCATTTAACCCAAGTATTCTCTACCTGTAAATTCAGATTTTTGTTTAAGGCAAATTGATATAGCCAATCACTTGTTAAAGAACTGAGCCATCTTAATTTTAAAACTTTGAGGAAAAAATCTATTGGAAGAGGCTAATACCAAACCAGATGTAGTTAGGAGGGTTCCATGTATAGGAATTTTAGAAGACACTTCTACAGAGAAATACTGAAGCAAAGGAAATTATTGATTCACTATAGCTTAAAACCTACTCTCTGTCTGCTATTTCTTGACCTTAGGTTTTGATCCCTTAAGACATTTACATGCTTAGATTTTTATTTTTTAATTTTTATTAAGTTTTTTTTTATTGAAGGATAATTGCTTTACAGAAGATTTTTATCTTCTTATATAGGCTGCCATGGTGTTAGAGTCATCTCCATCTAATGTTCTCCTATGTTAATAAATTCAACACCCTTCACCCCAAAGTACAGCTCCAAAAGCCCAAACGCTAGCTCAGGAAGCTAGTTTTGTTCCAAAAGTGGCAAATGCATTGCAAAGTACAGAGGAAAAAATCTTAAAGGTATCTTTCTCATTGTTCTGTAATTTTCTCATTGTAACTGTAGTTGTTCTCCTTATACATCTCTTGCCTCAAACTCCTCTCAGGTGCTGTTAGTAGAATTCCTTTCCCTACTTTTGCAGTCTGTCAAACTTCCATGTGCAGAGCTGTCTCTTCTGTTTGTTTTGCTCTTCTTAACCTGAATCCTTTCTTACAATGTAAATTGAAATGGAGCAAGTTACATAGAACAAGGAAAAGCTGGAGATGAGAATCCTTGTAATTTAACTATTTTATGCTCAGGGGAAAAAAATCATAGAAAATAATTCCCTAAACTAAGTTAGTATTATTTTATCTTGACTTCTATAATTCATCATACTTTTTTACTTTAGCTTAGTAGGAACTTGAGAGCTGAACTTAAAACCATTTTAATAATGTAATAAGGCATTTGTTATTTCTCTTCTTTAAACCCTAAAAATTTGTCATTGCTGGGGAGTTCATCATATTCAGTTTTGTCTTTTAAAAACTGCTTCAAAATAAGCTTACATAAAATTAGGATAAAGATTAAATCAAATTAATAAAAGCACAAAAGTAAAAAGGAAATATTTTTCAAATATAATAAAATTATATATGACATTTAAGTATGTATAATGCATTCCAATTAATTCAAGATGTAATGTCTGTTATAAAATATTTAGAAACATGGTCCTTTATGTTAGAGTCACAAACTTCCAAAGAATCTCATGGAGCTCTAATATTCTTCTTCAAAAACATATAATTAAAATCCACACATAATTTGGAAAAAAAAACAAAAACAAATATGCAATATTCTTGCCTGGGAAATCCCATCGACAGAGGACCCTGGTGGGCTACAGTCCATAGAGTCACAGAGTCGGACAGGACTAAGTTGGACATGCTAAATTGGACACAACTGAGGAGTGAGCAAGCACATACCACCACATATACACAATGAGGTAAAAAGTGACAAAAATCAGTCTACAGAAATGAATAAATAAATAAATCATGGGCAATTTGTCCCACTCCAATATAAATATTTTTAATTTCCCAGTTTAGGTCTTTTTCTTTTTTCTTTTGCTCTTTCAGAAATTTCAGCTATTTCACTACTTGTATTAAAGAGCCTCTAAGGGACACTTAAAAAGAAGAGACATTACTTTGCCAACAAAGGTCTGTCTAGTCAAGGCTATGGTTTTTTTCAGTGGTCATGTATGGATGTGAGAGTTGGACTATAAAGAAAGCTGACCACAGAATAATTGATGCTTTTGAACTGTGGTGTTGGGGAAGACTCTTGAGAGTCCCTTGGACTGCAAGGATATCCAACCAGTCCATCCTAAGGGAAATCAGTCCTGAATACTCATTGGAAGGACTGATACTGAAGCTGAAACCCCAATACATTGGCCACCTGATGCGAAGAACTGACTTATTTGAAAAGACCCTGATGCTGGGAAAGATTGAAGGCAGAAAAAGGGGCTGACAGAGGATTAGATGGTTGGATGGCATAACCAACTCCATGGATGTGAGTTTGAGTAAACTCTGCGAGTTGGTGATGGACAGTGCTGCAGTCCATGGGGTCACAAAGAGTCAGACACAATTGAGTGACTGAACTGAAAGGGGCATTTGTCATTAAATAATATCTAATATTAAGAAAAGCGAAGATATTTGATCTTTAGTACATTATATAGACTAATATAGTCTGTATAATATGTTATTTGAAATGTATGCTCTGTTTTCCAAGAAATAAATCATTGATACAAAATGTATTCTCTGTGTGACAAAATAATTATGGACTGTTTAATTTCCCATTTATCAAATAAGGAGAATGAAGACTGTCACTAAGTTGACTCTTAGTTCTTTTCCCCATTTGTTGTTGTTGTTTAGTTGCTAGTTTATGTCCAGCTCTTTTGCAACCCCATGAACTGTAACCCGCCAGGCTCCTCTGTTCATGGGATTCCCAAGCAAAATCTTTCTCCAGGGGATCTTCCAGACCCAGGGATCAAACCCTCATCTTCTTCTTTGGCAGGTGGATTCTTTACCACTGAACCACCAGGGAAGCCCTTCTCTTTTATATTAGACAGGAGAGCCTATTTTTCTACCCTCATATAAAATTAATACATTGAAAATAAAGTGTGACTTTTTATCCAGGGCTATCACTTTATAATCCACTTATTTAATAGATTCTAATGTATCTACAAAAGAGAACAATATATAAACTTAAACAAACTAGAAGAACACCTTTTTTTTTTTCTTTTCTATTTACTTTACTGCTTGAATTCAATGACATAATATGGCTTCATGTACCTTTGAGAATACAGTTACCAAGTACAGAGGCGATTTAGCATTTTCCCAATTCACATCTAGTGCAATATTTAAGAAGATTTCATTTAATTGAACACATTAGAACAAATTTAATAAAAAGTGTTCTTGTAAATGCTTCAACGGCCTGATGGGAGACAAGCTAGGCAGGAAAGTAAAGTGAGCAACATTCCGGTTGGCCTCTTCAGGCTAAGAAGTCATTTGCAAGATGTTTTGACTGCTGAGATGTCAGCCATAATCAATCTTAGAGATAGAATGGAGCTGCAAGTGGGTGAGATAATGTTCAGATGCATTGAAAAATGACTAGTCATAATAAAAAGTAATGGATCTCAGAGCATTGCCTTGAAAGGATTTAGAGAACATTTGGGTTCACAAATGATACATTTCTACCCAATTTGAGAAATATAGTCAATGTAGTTATGAAATACAGTCATCACCCTCCAGAACTGAGTGCTTCTACCCTAGATACCTTAGTTTCAGGAAAGAACACGCATTGTATTGAAGTCCACTAAAGATGAAATGTCTTGATTCTTAACAAAAATACAAAAATGATATAAGTATGTATGCAGGTTTCCCTATATCTCTTTGAACAATAATGTTGTGTTACTCCTTTAATGCTTACTTAAACTTGCTTGATTAAGCAGATTATACCCTGGAAGTAATAAAGGCAACATTTTCCCTATTGTAGATATATCAGGGCAATGACAATACAACTTGCCTGCTTTTCTGATATGGAAAGGACAGAGGCCATTCAAAATATAAGTAAGTATATGAAACTTTATGACATTCAAGTGTTTAAACCCCTATATCTAGATTTGAATAAAGATGTTTCACAGCACAGACAATAGTTATTTTATAACAAGTTTTATGTGTTTTTTCTTTTTTTGATTAAAGAAGTGCTAGTTTTATATTTAAAAATGCATTTAATCAACCACTTTAAAGATTTATCTGCAGAAATATTAACCTAATTTACAGAGAAAGACAGCATTCAACATTAATTCAATAAATGTACATTTTTAATGACTTGGTATAAGATAGTGTACTGAGAATTGAGGATACTCAATGACTTCTAATCCTGGTTGATATGTAGATGAAAGCATCAATTCAGTTCAGTTCAGTTGCTCAGTTGTGTCCCACTCTTTGCTACCCCATGAACTGCAGCATGCCAGGCTGCCTTGTCCATCACCAACTCCCAGAGCTTGTGTCCATGGAGTCAGTGATGCCATCCAACCATCTCATCCTCTGTTGTCCCATTCTCCTCCTGCCTTCAATCTCCCCAGCATCAGAGTCTTTTCTAATGAGTCAAGTCTCATTAGCTGGCAAAAGTATTGGGGCTTCAGCTTCAGTATCAGTCCTTCCAATAAATATTCAGGACTGATTTCCTTTAGGATTGACTGGTTTGATCTCCCTGCAGTCCAAGGGACTCTCAAGAGTCTTCTCCACCACCACAGTTCCAAAGAATCAAATCTTAAGCACTTAGCCTTCTTTATGGCCCAATTCTCACACCCATACATGACGACTGGAAAAAGCACAGCTTTGAGTAGACAGACCTTTGCCAGCAAAGTAATGCCTCTGCTTTTTAATACACTATCTATATTTGTCATTGCTTTTGTCCAAGGAGCAAGCATCTTTTAATTTCATGGCTGCAGTCACCATCTGTAGTGATTTTGGAGCCCAAGAAAATAGTCTGTCACTGTTTCCATTGTTTCCCCATCTATTTGCCATGAAGTGATGGGACCAGATAGATGCCATGATTTAGTTTTTAGAATGTTGGATTTTAAATTAGCTTTTTCACTCTCCACTTTCACTTTCATAGTTGAGGATGCTTAATTACATACTGAAGATGGTCTACTATAGAATAGTGATCATGGTTAGTCACTGGAACTTTCCAGGTAGATTCCATTCAGTTATGCACTAAGGACAAATACTTGAGGCTAGACAGGTTGGGATATGGTCGGGGTAGGGACAGAGGAGAAAGAAGGTAAGTAGTTCATTATCTTTCCTTTCCTTCCATTTCCTCTGAAATGTCTCAACTGTCATAGACTCAAGTCACTCTGTTTACCCTATCCCTGTCTATAAAAGGACGGAGGGATATATTGTAAGTGAAAGATAACACTAAAGCACACATTAATAAAAGTTTTTCTGAGAATTAATGGAGGTCTTCATTATTGAATCTTGTCCTAGAATAGCATATGTTAAATAAAATCCCTAGTAAACATTTAAGGTTGAAAATATAAATGTTAATGCTCCCATTTGTAGTGGCAAAGCTAATTCAATGATAGTCTTTATATGTCTTACAAATGAAACTTACCTATGGTCCTACTGCCTACAAATTAGAAGGTAATTAGTGCATTTTCTTTGCTGCTGAACCCCTCATGGCAAGTCACTAGACTACTTTCTGAGAAACAAATATATAAGAATTGTCTTACATTGGTATCTTTTCATCCCATTAAATGTAGATGTTCCTAAAATTTATTACACTCTTAGTTTCTTAGATAAATGCAGTGTTTTTTTGTTTGTTTTTGTTTTTTTACCTTTAGTTAATTTCTATATACATTTATATTCCTTTGGTCATTTCAGAATTTTTTTGGGGAGAGGGTTTCAGAGATAGAGTTAAGGAAAGAGGCTTTCCTTTTTTTCTTGTCTTGTTATACTTATTTTTTTTGGTGGGGGGGGGGAGGGGGCGGGCAGGGAGACACTGTGTCTCCAAGTCTACATTACATAGAAATTAAGAGATAAGAAACTTGAAGTAATTAATTTGAAATCTCAATCCAAGCAATTTCATTTGTAAAATGGGCTAGAAACCAAAACTTGCAGAGTTAATGGATAACGATGATTGTGAAAGAACTTTGCAAACTAGACTGTTACTCAAATTGAGACTTATCTTCCTTGCCTACTGATTTCATTGATAAAACATTAGTTAAGAACTGTGAGCTTACTGTTTTATCAAGAACACACCTTTGTACAACAAATACGAAAGTTAATTGTGGTTCAGCAAGATACACTGAAATGAAATGAATTCTGAGGTCAAGACCTGATTTCAGATTGTGTTTTGACTACTTAATTAGATGCCTATTTGACAATCTCATACACTCTAACACTCAGTTTATTCATTTATAGAACTATGATAGCAATAAACTCCATGTCTTGAGATTAAGTTGGATAATGTACAGAATACCCCATCCATGGAATTCTCCAGGCAAGAATACTGGAGTGGGTAACCATTCCCTTCTCCAGGGGATCTTCCCAACCAAGGGATCAAACCTGAGTCCCCTGCATTGCAGGCAGTTTTTTGTTTTTTTTTTTTTTTTACCATCTGAGCCACCAGGGAAGCCCTTTATAGATTAGAATAACAATAAACTCCATGAAGTCTTGAGATTAATTTAGAGAATGTGCAGAGTACCCCTGTCATATATTACTGTTTCGTGAGCATAACATACTCAGATGCTTAGATTAGCAGTGTGAGCATAATATATTTTTAACAATAAGTACAAAGGCATTAGTGTGGTCATGTGGAGAATTTAGCAACACTAATTAGCAAGCAAATCACTGGAAACTTTCAATAATGGAATTTCAGATTTTTAGAAAAAGAGATTAATGTGTGTCTTTATAAGAAATTATACTCCTTTTAAGTTTATACTGTAATTTTTTTCCCTTTTAAGGTTTAGCAATATATTGATTCAAGTTGAATATGAATATTGTGGACAATTGTGGTTTTACAAATAGAATATTTATACCCAAGGAGAAAATAGAGAAAAAATTAGTTTTAGAATTTCATTATTGCTGTGTGACATAGAAATACATTTCTCTGGTTATGGGATTCCTTGATGAATCATTGCAAGAGTTGATTGAAAATAATATGTGACTATAATAAGCAGGATGAGTGGTTTTAGGAAAGAAAGTATTGAAGTATGACCTAAATATTTCACTTCAGGGTTACTTTTTCATCCATTCTAAGAGGCTAGAATACAAAAAGTAATGACATACATTATTAAAGGTCAAGGCAAATAATTATTTTTAACCTTTATGTAGTGTTCATTATAAAAAATGAACATTAATGTACAAATTAGTACTTAAGATCAATTATTTTGGACTGAGCTTTCTGTTATTCCAATAAAAAACAAAATATATATTTCTCCCCTCTTTTTTCAGACAATAAAATAAATACACATTTGAGGTAATATTGATATTGCTTATGGAAAACTATACATGAATAGCTAGTAGAATGGATTTTTAAGAGCACCATGTGGAAAATCAAATAATTCACATTTTCCCTAAGAAATGCTTATTAATTTTTAACTTAAAAACATTCTTGAAACTGTATCTTCATTCTTTCTTGCTCATGCTACACTCTTTGCCCATGTTGAAAATTCAGTGCTTGAAATTTTGGTCAGCTTTTCTTTTGTAATGCTGTACTTTTCTTATTCTTCCTCTAATTCTGTGATTATGAATCAAAATCTCTTTCATTAGTAGATTGTCACATACTGTGTTTCCAAAGTACAAATGTACCCAATCACTTATCATCATTCTTTTCTCATCAATCTCTTGTAATTCTTTACCTACATATAGTTAAGTGTAGAAATGTATTTCTCGATTATATAATTATTTTAATTATATACTTCTAGATTCAGCTCAGAAAATATTCAAGAGTTTTACAAGAATATATCCATTAATTTGCTGTATATTTAGTAAACCCCTTTTCCTATAAAATCAATGCTTTGGTAATCTTGGTAATTTGGTAAGTGATTTTCCAGAAAAAGAACATTTAAAAAAAAATCTTAATTCTGCTGCTCCTTGGGCATCCAGTTAATTATCTTGTTCTCTTATCGTAATTTCCTTCTTACTATTCTCTTTTGAACTGTCGTGTTGGAGAAGACTCTTGAGAGTCCCTTGGACTGCAAGGAGATCCGACCAGTCCATTCTAAAGGAGATCAGCCCTGGGCGTTCTTTGGAAGGAATGATGCTAAAGCTGAAACTCCAATACTTTGGCCACTTCATGTGAAGAGTTGACTCATTGGAAAAGACTCTGATGCTGGGAGGGATTGGGGGCAGAAGGAAAAGGGGACAACAGAGGATGAGATGGCTGGATGGCATCACTGACTCGATGGACGTGAGTCTGAGTGAACTCCGGAAGTTGGTGATGGACAGGGAGGCCTGGCGTGCTGTGATTCATCGGGTCTCAAAGAGTCAGACACGACTGAGTGACTGAACTGAACTGAACTGATTCTCTTCTACTTTCTCTGTTTCCTAATATTGTAAATTGCACATGTAGATGATTAATTTTCAGGCTTTTTTTTTTTTATTTAAATATAATTCTACAGGTATTCTAAACACTACGTCTCTCAAGCTGTGTTCAGTTCAGTTCAGTCACTCAGTCGTGTCCGACTCTGTGCGACCCCATAGACGACAGCCCACCAGGCTCCCCCATCCCTGGGATTCTCCAGGCAAGAACACTGGAGTGGGTTGCCATTTCCTTCTCCAATGCATGAAAGTGAAAAGTGAAAGTGAAGTCGTTCAGTCGTGTCTGACTCTTCGAGACCCCATGGACTGCAGCCTACCAGGCTCCTCCATCCATGGGATTTTCCAGGCAAGAGTACTGGAGTTGGGTGCCATTGCCTTCTCCGTTTCCTGTGTTATGAAGTATCAAATACCTTGATATTCCAGTTTGATTTGATTACTTTGCAGGCAGTTCTGTAGGGTAGACATGGAGATTCCCTGTGCTTAAACACTCAGTAAGCTATTACGGGACTTCTCAGGTGACCCTAGTAAAGAACCCTGCTGCTAATGCAGGGGACTCATGAGACGCAGGCTCAATCCATTAGTCAAGAAGATCCCCAGGAGGAGGAAATGGCAACCCACTCTGGTATTCTTGCCTGGAGAATCCCATGGACAGAGGAGCTGAGCGAGGGGTTGCAAAATGCACAGGGTCACAAAGAGTTGGACGCAACTGAAGCAATTTAGCATGTACACACAGCCTATTATAACATATAATTAAACTTAAAAAAAAAACCAACTAAAAATATAAAAATAGATAAAATTTTGAAATTCATTAATAATTAACAGTCAGACATGACTGAGCAACTGAACTGCACTGAATAGTTAAGATCATGACATTCCTTAAGTTATCTAACATTGCTCAGTTCAGTCACTCAGTTGTGTCTGACTCCTTGCGTTGCCATGGACTGCAGCACGTAAGGCTTCCCTGTTCATCACCAGCTCCCAGTGTTTACTCAAACTCATGTCCATTGAGTTGGTGATGCCATCCAGACATCTTATCCTCCATCATCCCCTTCTTCTCCTGCCTTCAATCTTTCCCAGCATCAGAGTCTTTTCCAGTGAGTCAGTTCTTCGCATCAGGTGGCCAAAGTATTGGAGTTTCAGCTTCAGCATCAGGCTTTCCAATGAATATTCAGGACTGATTTCCTTTAGGATAGACTGGTTGGATCTCCTTGCAGTCCAAGGGACTCTCAAGAGTCTTCTCCAACACCACAGTTCAAAAGCATCAATTCTTTGTTGCTCATTTTTCTTTATAGTCCAACTCTCACATCCATACATAACTATTGGAAAAACCATAGCTTTGACTAGATGAAGCTTTGTTGATGAAGTAATATCTCTGTTCTTTAATATGCTGTCTAGGTTGGTCATAGTTTTCTTCCAAGGAGCAAGCATCTTTTAATTTCATGGCTGCAGTCACCATCTTCAGTGATTTTGGAGCCCCCCAAAATAAAAGTCTCTCACTGTTTCCATTGTTCCACTGTTTCTAACATTGCTGATATTTAGTAATTTACCTGGAAAATAAGGTCTTTGGTGAGTAGTCTCAGTGTAACAGGTCTATAATGTAAGCTACTATCCCAATAGAAAACATTTAGAAAACTCATTACAGGATAACTCAAGGAGGTGTTTTTTTTTAAGCTATTTATTAAGGTGTAAGTGTATGAGAATGACAAGTTGTAGCGGTTAATCTGTGTGTGATACTTCACAGATCACAGCATGTGACACTTCATCTGGGCTTCAAAGGGGTCAAATGGTCAGCCACCCTGAACTGAGAAATGGTCATTGGTCACTTTCAGGTTATTTTGCTGCCAAAAGGATAAAATAATAAAGAAGCCAGAGGTCATCTCCTTCGATATAATGCAAATAAAAAAATTTCTGGGGCAAAAAGAAGCTGAAGAATGGAGACTGCATCTGAAGAATGCATTGTGGTTCTGTCTGTGGGTAGTAATACGATGATGTAGTAATACTCTATTTGCATGGTTTTGATCAATTCTATCTTTAACTTGGTATTAACTTCACAATAGGACTTCCCAGGTGGTGCTAGTGGTGAAGAACCTGCCTGCCAGTGCAGGAGACTTGAGACGTGGGCTTGATCCCTGGGTTAAGATGGAGGAGGGCATGGCAATGCACTCCAGTATTCTGCCTAGAGAATCCTATGGACAAAAGACCCTGGTGGGCTACAGTCCATGAGGTTGCAAAGATTCAGACAGGACTGAAGTGACTTATCACTCAGGCAAACAGCTTCACAATATCTTACAGAGATATCTGAAGGTTTCTGTCATATGGATGGTAAATTTTCAAAAGTGACATTGATTTTGTGTCCATTGTAGTTGTTCTATATAATTGCTCTCCCTTTCTGAAACATTTTCTTTGTGAAAAGAGTAAATTAATCAATAAAATTATTGCTATTAATAAACAGAAAGGGTTACATTCAGGTTAAAAATAAGTCAAAAATGTGAACCTACTTTTCCAATAGAAACAATTCTGTATTCTAGAGAAAAAGTTAAAATTATTTTAGGTAAAGGTTAGTCATTACATTCACTGCTATTTTTAAACCACTGGAGGTTCCAGGAGCTTAAACACGCATTATGCTTTGTAGTTTGCTCCATTTAGTGCTGCCAAGGTACTAAAAAGAAAACTTTTATTAATAGTTAAAATTCTCTAAAGTTACATTTTTTGTTTCTGAGAATTAGGAAATGGGAATCCAGAAAGAAAACTAATTGAGTTGAGAGAGTATAGTCAGGGTAACAATCTATAGGAGAAAATTCTCAAGAATTACCTAGCCAGTTCTTGGCCTGAAAAGATGACTCCTAATAAAAATAGGTTCTATTTTCTGAAAACACACCTGGAGTACTCTTTCTCTAATAGAGAAAGCTTAGGGAGCTGAAGGCAGGGATGGAGTGGACTTTGTACAGACAGTTCTAAGTTATCCAAAGCCTGGGTCCTTTTCATGGAAAAAAAAAAAAAATAGAGAAAATACGGGGTCTTTTTTGGTTGGTAAAGTATCTCTTTTTACAAAATGTATTAAATGTGGATATTTTCTTCAGAAATATTTTCTCTTTTAAAACACATTTAAGTCATGTACCATTTTTTGTATCTTAGTCCTTACACCATATATGAGAGTGGTCGTATAACTGAACATACTCTGCTTTTACTTTTTTGTAAATGAGAAAATCTTATTCTGTATTCAAATAGATAACTTTTGTGTTCAGCTGGTTTTGGAAAAGGCAGAGGAACCAGAGATCAAATTGCCAACATCTGCTGGATCATCGAAAAAGCAAGTAAGCCAGTCAGTTCGGTCACTCAGTCATGTCCGACTCTTTGCGACCCCATGAACCATAGCACACCAGGCACATTGTCCATAACCAACTCCCAGAGTTTACCCAGACTCATGTCCATTGAGTCGGTGATGCCATCCATCCATTTCATCCTCTGTCATCCCCTTTTCCTGCTGCCCTCAATCTTTCCCAACATCAGGGTCTTTTCAAATGAGTAAGCTCTTCGCATCAGGTGACCATAGTATTGGAGTTTCAGCTTCAACATCAGTCCCTCCAATGAACACCCAGGACTGATCTCCTTTAGGATGGACTGGTTGGACCTCCTTGCAATCCAAGGGACTCTCAAGAGTCTTCTCCAGCACCACAGTTCAAAAGCATTGATTCTTCAGTGCTCAGCTTTCTTCACAGTCCAACTCTCACATCCATACATGACCACTGGAAATACCATAGCCTTGACTAGACAGACCTTTGTTGACAAAGTAATGTCTCTGCTTTTCAATATGCTGTCTAGGTTGGTCATAACTTTCCTTCCAAGGAGAAAGCGTCTTTAAATTTCATGGCTGCAATCACCATCTGCAGTGATTCTGGAGCCCAGAAGTGTTCCAGAAAAAACATCTATTTCTGCTTTATTGACTATGCCAATGCCTTTGACTGTATGGATCACAATAAACTGGGAAATTCTGAAAGAGATGGGAATACCAGACCACCTGATCTGCCTTTTGAGAAAGCTGTATGCTGGTCAGGAAGCAACAGTTAGAACTGGACATGAAACAGTGAACTGGTTCCAAATAGGAAAAGGACTACGTCAAGGCTGTATATTGTCACCCTGCTTGTTTAAATTCTATGCAGAGTACACCATGACAAATGCTGGGCTGGAGGAAGCACAGGCTGGAATCAAGATTGCTGGGAGAGATATCAATCACCTCAGATATGCAGATGACACCACCCTTATGGCAGAAAGTGAAGAACTAAAGAGCCTGCTAATGAAAGTGAAATAGGAGAGTGAAAAAGTTGGCTTAAAGCTAAACATTCAGAAAACTAAGATCATGGCATCCATTCCCATCACTTCATGGCAAATAGATGGGAAAACAGTGGAAACAGTGTCTGACTTTATTTTTCTGGGCTCCAAAATCACTGCATATGGTGATTGCAGCCCTGAAATTAAAAGACATTTACTCCTTGGAAGGAAAGTTATGACCAACCTAGATAGCATATTCAAAAGCAGAGACATTACTTTGTCAACAAAGGTCTGTCTAGTTAAGGCTATGGTTTTTCCAGTGGTCATGTATGGATGTGAGAGTTGGTCTATAAAAGAGCTGAGCACTGAAGAATTGATGCTTTTGAACTGTGGTGTTGGAGAAGACCTTTGAGAGTCCCTTGGATTGCAAGGAGATCCAACCAGTCCACCCTAAAGGAGATCAGTCCTGGGTGTTTATTGGAAGGACTCATGAAGCTGAAACTCCAATACTTTGGCCATCTAATGCAAAGAACTGACTCATTTGAAAAGTCCCTGATGCTGGGAAAGATTGAGGGCAGGAGGAGAAGGAGATGACAGAGGATGAGATGGTTGAATAGCATCACTGACTCAATGGACATGGGTTTGGGTGAACTCCGGGAGTTGGTGATGGACAGGGATGCCTGGCTTACTGCGATTCATGGGATTGCAAAGAGTTAGACATGACTAAGTGATTGAACTGAACTGAACTGTGTACATATATTTTACTTATACTATCTGATAATGTTACTGTAATTTAAAAATCACATGTAATCTTGTGATCCTGTAACCAATCTTAATTTGGTGAAATATTATATATGTATATGCATTGCAGGCAGATTTTTACCATCTGAGCCACCAAGGAAGCCCCATACACACACACATGCACGCACACACACATATATGTAGTGATAAATGTGTATTTGGGGAAGGAAAACACTGTGGCAAATAATTTTATGATATTATTTGATATATGATATAATTTTATGATATATTATATAAAGTATATATATCATTTTATATTTTATATCTATATGTATCTATCTATTTATATCTATCTATGTAGAGAGAGGTAGTCATAGTTAAAAGATCATGCAAAGACAGATATCTTGACCACACTTACAATTTAAGGAAAGAACTCAAGAAACAAGTGCAGTGTTCCTCCTTCATACATATCATTTACTGATAGTTTTAAAATAGTCCTTTCTATATTATATTGAGGATAATTAGTTAACATTTCTTCTCTTGTAACTTGTACATAACATTATTGCATACTCAAGAGTTTAAAATTTTATTTTTGGATTTGTGTTAAAATGTTTATTAATTAAATATTAGTACATGATACATGCATAACTTTGGAAAGCTCACTTTTACATTTCTTCATTTTTTAAGTGTCCAAACCTCATTTTATTTAACTCTGTTTACTCATTTAAATATTTAACATTTTTTAGTATTTTGGCAAGATTTTCAACTATGCACTCTCAATTCTTCAAATTTCTGTATGCAAAACAAATAACTGGAGTCAAATATTGGAGCTATTCTCTAATACTTCTTATTAAGGGATTAATTGGTGATTAATTCATTAGCTAAACTGAATTAATTTAAAATATTCATATACGTCATTTATTAGCATGTAAAGTTTAATTATTATTAAACTCTTTTCCCTATTACTCTATTTCACACATACTCAACAGTTATGTTTTGATTACACAATACTGACAGGCAATTCTTGATGGAGTGCTACGGTCCCTGTACGAACTTTAGTTCAGGACAATTATTTCAAAGCTGTGTGTTTTTCTGTCTGTGTGTATCTGTGTGTGTGTCTGTGTTATGCATACCTGCAGTAGTTATCTCCTGCTATTACATTGTTTTAAAAGATAAAGGGGGTTTCTATTATAGATAAACATGTAACTATTAATCTTGTAATTATCTTATCTCTGCATATAATTTTTATTGAATAATGAACCCTTAAGAAGAAAAAGCTGACAAAAGACTAAGCCCTTATTCAAAGTGAGATGGTTAGGTCTATCTTCTACCTGATCTGACTAAATAGATGTCATCTGCCTATCTCCTTTATACCTGGCTTTTTAATATCTCCCCTGGTAGGAATGAATAGAGAGATAGGTTATATTTCTAATAACTAGAATATAAACAAAGAAGAACATCTTCCATTGTATCCTCTGTCTGCTAGATCAAAAGGACAAGGATTCTTTGGAACCTAGAATGTGAGAAATGTGTTCCCTTGGAATCAATGAGTAAGGAATGAAATGGCAGATGTAATTAATATTCCTAGTCAGGTTTTATCATCATAACTCCAAACACACAAGAGTGGACAGAGGGGAGCAGTGATTTAGGGTCTCAAGAGGCACTTACATTTGCATATCAGTCCATATCAGAATTAAAACAGAAAAAAGGAAAAATTTTAACTCTGCATAAATTTTTTGTCTGCAATTTTCTTCTGGTGTCCCTATGATCTTCTACTGCTATTCTGCTTGACGTCACAAGAGGAAGGAGACTATGTCACTCTTAGCCTATTATTTGACCAAAAGTCTTTTATTAAAAGAACATGCCAATCAAGTTAAAACTCTTATTTTTAGAAAAAAAATTATATATTTTTAAATTATGATTTCTGTGTCCATCTCTTCCCCCATCATAGCACAACAATATAGAAATGTTAATGGATATGTTTTAAAACTTGCAACTGATACATATGTCAGCTTGCTGTATCTCACACTTACCAGGCATACCTCCTGTCCTCAGCTTGTGCACTTGCTGTTCACTCTCCCTGAAGTGCTCTTTCACAAGATACCTGCTTTGTTCCTTCCCTCATATAAAATTATTCAGATATTTTACTCAAAATTCTCTTCAGTGAAGTCTGTCTAACCACCCCATTTAAAATTACTAACCTTTGCTGATACTCTTTATATTCATCACTGCATTTTTTTCTCCAATCAGTTCAGTTCAGTTCAGTCGCTCAGTTGTGTCCAACTATTTGCGACCCCATGAATCGCAGCATGCCAGGCCTTGCTGTCCATCACCAGCTCCCAGAGTTCACTCAAACTCACGTCCATTGAGTCAGTGATGCCATCCAGCCATCTCATCCTCTGTCATCCCCTTGTCCTCCAGCCCCCAATCTCTCCCAGCATGAGTCTTTTCCAATGAGTCAACTCTTCGCATGAGGTGGCCAAAGTACTGGAGTTTCAGCTTTAGCATCAGTCCTTCCAATGAACACCCAGGACTGATCTCCTTTAGAATGGACTGGCTGGATCTTCTTGCAATCCAAGGGACTCTCAAGAGTCTTCTCCAACACAACAGTTCAAAAGCATCAATTCTTCGGCGCTCAGCTTTCTTCACAGTCCAACTCTCACATCCATACGTGACCACTGGAAAAACCATAGCCTTGGCTAGACAGACCTTTGTTGTCAAAGTAATGTCTCTGCTTTTCAATATGCTATCTAGGTTGGTCATAACTTTCCTTCCAAGAAGTGTCTTTTAATTTCATGGCTGCAATCACCATCTGCAGTGATTTTGGAGCCCACAAAAATAA
>NW_011494695.1:2672126-2698663 GCF_000754665.1 Bison bison bison
TATCATGATCTTAGTTTTCTGAATGTTGAGCTTTAAGCCAACTTTTTCACTCTCCTCTTTCACTTTCATCAAGAGGCTTTTTAGTTCCTCTTCACTTTTCTGCCATAAGGGTGGTGTCATCTGCATATCTGAGGTTATTGATATTTCTCCCAGCAATCTTGATTCCAGCTTGTGCTTCACTCAGCCCAGCGTTTCTCATGATGTACTCTGCATATAAGTTAAATCAGCAGGGTGACAATATACAGCCTTGACGTACTCTTTTTCCTATTTGGAACCAGTCTGTTGTTTCATGTCCAGTTCTAACTGTTGTTTCCTGACCTGCATATAGGTTTCTCAAGAGGCAGGTAAGGTGGTCTGGTATTTCCATCTCTTTCAGAATTTTCCACAGTTTATTGTGATCCACACAGTGAAAGGCTTGGCATGGTCAATAAAGCAGAAGTAGATGTTTTTCTGGAACTCTCTTCCTTTTTCCATGATCCAGTGGATGTTAGCAATTTGATCTCTGGTTTCTCTGCCTTTTCTAAAACCAGCTTGAACATCTGGAAGTTCACGGTTCATGTATTGCTTAAGCCTGGCTTAGAGAATTTTGAGCATTACTTTACTAGCGTGTGTATTATTTTTTCCAATAATATAGTCTAAATATATTATTTTATTTCTGTTTCACTCTAAGAGATTTTAAACTTCAGAAATTAAAGATGTTTGTTCTATGTTTAATACTTTGTACAGAACAAGTCTTAACACTTATTAGTATATAACAGTTCAATAATAGTTGATGAATAAAGAATATTTTATATTAAAACTCAATATCCCAATCTTTGATTATAGCAATCTTGTCACCCCTTACCTCTTTCCAATCGCATTGCTCTCTTATTTCTTAGAATCTTCACACCCCTAAAGGCTTCAGCTTTTCAACAGGGCTCTATTATGCCTTGCTTTCCTTAAAATTATCTATTCGACCATGTAGACAATTTTCTCATCAATATCCTCAATGCCTTCCCATCAGTGCCTATTTGCTATTTCAGGCCTGCAAATTCTAAGCCTATAAATGAGTTTAGAATTAGATTGCTAAGTGCTAATGAATCAAAAAATGAAATGTACATGTAGGCAAATCTTGACCCAGGAAGAGCTATAAACAAAGGGGAAATTTATCTATAAGACAAGAACCCAATCCCCCACCCTCCACATACCCTTATGGAGTTCAGCTATAGAAAAGTGAGAGTGAGATCTGGAAATGGTGTCTGTTAAGAATGTGATAGAATGTCTAAGGTGCATAAAAGGAGCCTTATCCACTACCCGTACATTATAATGTTCTCTTGGTGATAGATAGAGCATGATGCATTTAATCCTCACCTGTCACTGTCCAGGGCTCCATTGCTGGTCTTCTGTTGAATAACTAATTAAACAAACATTAGGATTTGAACAATCAGAGAATGGTAGTGGTTGAATTTTCCTCATGCAGAAGAGATTTCAGAACACTATCTAAGGAAAGGTCAACAGAAAAATGAGACATTTTCTCTGCTGTGACCAGCTTACACCTTTCTAGTTAAAATAAATTATGGGAAACAAATGACCGTTTTACAGACCACTACCTTAGAAACAATTCTAAATTGTATGTTTCTACCTGAAAGTACATAGAATGTATGAATGTAAAAAATCTTTCCTGCTATTTTCCCTCACCACATTCCTTCTCATCCTGTGGAACTCAGTCACAAATAATTGAATTAATTATAATTCTTGGTAAGTAACATTTTCATTGCATTTATCTTATTTTATTTAAATAATGATGTGTTTTATTTAATGAGTAGTCCTACAGTGTTTGAAATGTATGAGGCACAATTCCAAGTATTTCACAAATACTAATTTATTAAATCCTTGAAATATTGCAGAAGGAAGATATTACTATATTTAGATTTTTTAAAGCAGTCCAATTTAGAAATATTACTAAACTTTCTCAGAATGTATAACTACAACACATAAATACTAGAATTTAAAAGCAGGGATTGAGGATCCTGAGTATAATTTTAAAAATACTATTCTGCATCAGAAGGATGATATTTGTATTGGCTGTATTACCTAATAACCAAGCTATTACTAGAAATTTGTTATATTATACATGCCTTTATTTTTAATTTCATCTCATCTCTTCCCAGAAGTATCTGTCATGAAGAAATTTGTTTTTATTAAACTTTTTCAAACATAAGCACATTAACACTTTGATCTCAGACGTCCAGCTTCTGAAAATTATATTAGATATACTCTTTCTATTATTTAAGCCACTTAGTCTGCAGTTCTTTGCTAAGGAAGCCTAATGAACAAATACTGAGATATAGTAATAATAAATATCTGCTGCTTTTGTTGATATGTCTTTATCTTTATTGAAACATTTATCTATCTATATGTGTATTCACCCATCCATCAATCTATCCTATTTATCTATCAAATTATACTGTCTTGATTACTCTATTATTAATTGTATACTGCTAAGTGAATCTAATGAACCATTATATTCTACTGTCAACTTCACAGATTTTAAAATTATAGCTTATTTTCTCTTAAATACATAATTTATTGTATAAATTAAACTGAACATAAGCTTTTGGAATTTATTCTGTTATTTTTAATATTCATTCTCTATTTTTAGAAAATCTCAGGGTTTTTTTTTTTTCCTATTCTCACAAATCAAAACTCCTAATGTTTGGACATATTTTCTATTAAACAGCTATTTAAAAAATCAACTTCTATAATTTGAGCTTGTGGTTATGTAGTAAACTGTGATTTGATGATTGTAGCATTTCCAAATTAAGCAGAAGATTTTGTCTTTTGGGAAAGCTGAAGATCATTATGTAATTGGCTTGATTACATTTAACTATTAGAAAAACTTCAGAGAGGGAAAGGCAGATATAAAAAAGGTCCATCTGAGACAATTGATGGTAAATCTTTTTATTTTGGGAACACTTTCATTGCTGAATTTTTTAAAATTAATTTTTATTGGAATATAGTTGCTTTGCAATGTTGTATTCGTTTCTACTGTACAGCAAAGTGAATCAGTTATACGTGTGTGTATATATATATATATATAAAGTTGCTTCAGTTTTATCAGACTCTTTGTGACCCTATATACTATAGAACACCAGGCTCCTCTCTCCATGGAATTTTCTAGGCAAGAATACTGGAGTGGGTTGCCATTTCCTACTCCAAGGGATCTTCCTGATCCCAGAATTAAACCCACATCTCTTGCGTATCCTGCATTGTCAATCAGATTCTTTACCACTGTGCCACATGGGAAGCCCAATATACACCCTCGCATTTTTGGAAATACTTTGTTTGATGTTAACTTCTAAAGTAAGCCATAGTTCTTCTTTTCTAAACCCCATTAACCATGTTCTCATTCCTTTCATCGACTAGTAAGTATTGTTTGTTATTAAAAAGGGGCTGTGAAAATATGGATGAAAGTGAAAGTGATAGCTGCTCAGTCATGTCTGACCAACTCTTTGTGACCCCATGGACTGTAGCCTGGGAGACTCTTCTGTCTATGGGATTTACCAGGCAAGAATACTGGAGTGAGTAGCCATTTCGTTCTCCAGGGGATCTTCCTGACCCACGGACTGAACCTTGGTTTTCTTCAATGTAGGCATATCCTTTACCATCTGAACAACCAGGGACTTCAAAAATATGGATAGGGTCCTAATTTCTGGATCAAATAGGGTAGGACCAAGTCACGGTTTAGTGTTCATTTCTTTTGAGGTCTAGCGCAAGTAATTAACATTTCTACACCTCAGTTTCTTCAAATATAAGATGTGGGATAATGGTAAAACTACCATTTGCTTCGTTATAGTAATATTCACAAGTGTACATCTTAAAGTTTAGTATGTAGAAGAATGCCTGAAGGCAAGTGACTACTATACTATATACACACCATCTAGTATCAGAATGACATTCTGAAATTTGTAGCATAGAATTGGTTCTTGGTTCTTTATGATTCTATTGTCTTTACTCCCAAATCATCTCCAGGACATGACAAGTTTATAGGAATCCCAGCTTCATTGCTGAGGTCTTCAGAGAAGTCTTCATTTCTGGAACTACAGAGCAGAGCTAAATCTCAGTCAATTTACTGATGCTTAGAATTATCTATACTTCAGTTCAGTCACTCAGTTGTGGCCGACTCATTGCGACCTCAAGGACTGCAGCACACCAGGCTTCCCTGTCCATCACCAACTGCCAGAGCTTAATCAAACTCATGTCCATCGAGTTGGTAATGCCATCCAACTATCTCGTCTTCTGTTGTCCCCTTGTCCTCCAGCATCAAGCTCTTTCCTAATGAGTCAGTTCTTCAAATAAGGTGGCCAAAGCATTGGAGTTTCAGATTCAACCTCAGTCCTTCCAAAAAATATTCAGGACTGATTTCCTTTAGGATTAACTGGTTAGATTTCCTTGCAGTCCAAGCTACTCTCAAGAGACTTCTCCAACACCACAGTTAAAAGCATCAATTCTTCAGTGCTCAGCTTTCTTAATAGTCTAACTCTCACATCCATACATGGCTACTAAAAAAAAATAACTTTGACTAGACAGAACTTTGTTGGCAAAGTAATGTCTCTGCTTCTTAATACACTGTATAGGTTCAGTTCAGTTCAGTCAGATCAGTACTCAGTTGTGTCCAACTCTTTGAAAACCCGATGGACCACAGGACACCAGGCCTCCCTGTCCATCACTAACTTCCGGAGTTTACACAAACTCATGTCCATTGAGTTGGTGATGCCATTGAACCATTTCATCCTCTGTCACCCCCTTCTCCTCCTGCCTTCAATCTTCCCCAGCATCTGAATCTTTTCAAATGAGTCAGTTCTGCACATCAGGTGGCCAAAGTACTGGAGTTTCAGCTTCAATATCAGTCCTTCCAATGCACACCCAGGACTGATCTCCTTTACAATGGACTGGTTGGATCTCCTTGCAGTCCAAGGGACTCTCAAGAGTCTTCCCCAACACCACAGTTCAAAAGCATCAATTCTTCGGAACTCAGCTTTCTTTATAGTCCAACTCTCACATCCATACATGACTACTGGAAAAACTATAGCCTTGACAAGATGGATCTTTGTTGGCAAAGTAGTGTCTCTGCTTTTTAATATGCTATCTAGGTTGGTCATAACTTTCCTTCCAAGGAGTAAGCGTCTTTTAATTTCATGGCTCTGGTAACCATCTGCAGCAATTTTGGAGCCCAAGAAAATAAAGCCTCTCACTGTTTCCATTTTCTCCCCATCTGTTTGCCATGAAGTGATGGGACTGGATGCCATGTTCTTAGTTTTCTGAATATTGAGTTTTAAGCCAACTTTTTCACTCTCCTCTTTCACTTTCATCAAGAGGCTCTTTAGTTCTTCTTCACTTTCTGCCACAATGGAGGTGTCATCTGCATTTCTGAGGTTATTGATATTTCTCCCAACAATGTTGATTCCAGTTTGTACTTCATCCAGTTAAATAAGCAGGGTGACAATATACAGTCTTGATATACTCCTTTCCTCATTTGGAACCAGTGTGTTGTTTCATGTCCAGTTCTAACTGTTGCTTCTTGATCTGCATACAGATTTCTCAGGAGGCAGGTCAGGTGGTCTGGCATTCCCATCTCTTAAAGAATTTTCCACAGTTTGTTGTGATCTACACTGTCAAAGGCTTTGGCATGGTCAATAAAGCAGTAGATGTTTTTCTGGAACTCTCTTGCTTTTTTGATGATCCAGCGGATGTTGGCAATTTGATCTCTGGTTCCTCTACCTTTTCTAAATCCAGCTTGAACATCTGGAAGTTCACATTTCACGTACTGTTGAAGCTTGGCTTGGAGAATTTTGAGCATTACTTTGCTAGCATGTGAGATGAGTGCAATTGTGAGGTAGTTTGAGCATTCTTTGGCATTGTCTTTCTTTGGGATTGGAATGAAAACGGATCTTTTCCAGTCCTGTGGCCACTGCTGAGTTTTCCAAATTTGCTGGTGTATTGAGTGCAGCACTTTCACAGCTTCATCTTTTAGGATTTGAAATAGCTGAGCTGGAATTCCAGCACCTCCTATAGCTTTGTTTATGGTGATGCTTCCTAAGGCCCACTTGACTTCACATTCCAGGATGTCTGGCTCTAGGTGAGTGATCACACCATCATGATTATCTGGGTCATCAAGACATTTTTAATATAGTTCTTCTGTGTATTCTTGCCACCTCTTCTCAGTATCTTCTGGTTCCATGCCATTTCTGTCCTTTTTGTGCCCATTTTTACATGAAATTTCCCCTTGGTATCTCTAATTTTATTGAAGAGATCTCTAGTCTTTCCCATTCTATTATTTTCTTTCTTTCTTTTTTTTTTTTTTTTTTTGCATTGATCACTGAGGAAGTTATCTCTCCTTGCTATTCTTTGGAACTCTGCATTCAAATGGGTTTATCTTTCCTTTTCTCCTTTGCCTTTCACTTCTCTTCTTTTCTCGGCTATTTGTAAGGCCTCCTCAAACAACTGTTTTGCCTTTTTGTGTTTCTTTTTCTTAGGGCTTGTCTTAATCACTGCCTCCTGTACAATGTCACAGACCTCCATCCATAGTTTTTCAGGCACTCCATCTATCAGTTCTAATCCCTTGAATCTATTTGTCACTTTGTTGTATAATTTGTCAACCTGGATAAAATCTAATTTTCCATCCCTATTATTCTTCTATATTAGTGTCACCAAGGCTATCAACATTTTCTCTTAATTGCTTGATATTTTTGGTTATTCTCCCTCAAAACACATTCTTTCACTGGCTTTTATAATGTTTTTTATATTGAGTTGTGTTTTACTTATCTGGATGCTAATGTGTGCATGTTCATGTGTGTGTGTGTGTGTTTAGCTCAGCTGGTAAAGAATCTGCCTGTAATGTAGGAGACCCCTGTTGATTCCTGTGTCAGGAAGATGCCCTGGAGAAGAGATAGGCTACCCTTCAAGTATTCTTGGGCTCCCCTGGTGGCTCAGAGGGTAAAGAATCTGCCTGAAATGCGGGAGACCTGGGTTCTGTCCTTGGATTGGGAAGCTTCCCTGGATGAGGGCATGGCAACCCACTCCAGTGTCCTTGCCTGGAGAATCCCAATGGAAAGAGGAACCTGGCGGGCTGCAGTCCATGGGGTCCCAAAGAGTCTTACACAACTGAGTGGCAGAGCACAGCTTAAACATCAATATGTCTTGGGATTCTATCTTAGTCCAGACCAGGATTAATCTATATACTCCCTTGAATTATTTAATGGACTTATCTACTTCCTAATTCATATCTCTCTCATGAGCACCAACCTAGAATCCAGTTGCATAATGGATATATTTACAATCCACAGTCTCCAATTGAGCTGTTTAAAGCTGAACTCACAGACTTAATTTTTTGTCATGCAATCATATTTCAGAAAATGTAAAACAATATCCTTCTAGCTGAAAATGGCCAATTTCAAGCAATAAAACTAGATTCTTCACATAATATTCATTTCTATTACATACCTAGTTTTTTATATTGGAAAAAAAAATTGGAGTTCTATTTATTTAAAAAAAAAAAAGCTCTATAAACATCCTTTATTTTTCCATGCACTAATGACAATGAAGCAGTTAGAATCCTGTGTATTTCCCTAACTGCTTAGATTTATAGCTAAATTTAAAACAATACATATGTTATCCACAAAATAACAAAACAGGGGGGAAAAAAGCTAGTTGGATCTAACTTTTGTAATAAGTCATTTTAATGGAATTGATCAGCTTTACTTCTGGATACAAGCCTGGCATGCTGCAGCAATGGGGCTGCAAAGAGTCAGACACAATTGAGAACCTTAGCAAATATAATAATCAGATTTTTTTCCCATCATGTCTGAAATAAATTATTCAGTTAACCTATATTTGAGGACTAAAAGATAGAAAGTATGTACTTCAAAGAAATAATTTATTGCTAAAATATTTAATATATAATTTCTTGTTAATTTAAATAGAGCATTTAAAAAACTATTAATACATATTTAAGATCTACATATGATAACCCACTATTATACACATTGTGGTTGCCAGTGTTTAAAACACAGTGTCTTCATGGTATTATTGATTATCCTGAATTTCCTTAAATATTTTATTATATTATTATGCATTAAGGAATTTTCAGTGACCAAGCCTCACTAGTTTATGCTTGAAATATTCCAACAAAATGCACTTCTAGGTATATTTTTATTATTCATGAAAATATTAGATGAATCCCACATATCTCAATAAAGATGTAAAAGGGTTTTTAGTCTGTTAGAAATAAAAATCCCATTGTTACTATTCTCTGGACATTGCAACTATAGTGTTTATACTATTATTGACATAATTTTTAAGGAGAAACACATAAAATTTACGTATAGAAAAACAGTGATTTGGTTTAAATTCTAATGATTATTTTTTTTTAATTTTTTTCCAGACTTATCCACATTTATTGCTGGTCATAGGGAAAAAAATGTCTAGAATAATAAATAACAGAATAATATGAAGAACACTGAAGTTAATTCTTTAGTTCCAACAAGTCAGAAGTGTGTATAATGACAGCATACATGTATGTTTGTTTGTTTCCCAGCTTTTGCATTTCGACCTGCTTCAAATTGGCATTCTTAATCTGTAGATCTGACTAACAAGATATGCATTTACCATTATCTTGAGGATATTATTTTACTTCTTTCCTGTGCTGAACCTGGGTTTCTATATCCCATATTTATCAATTTCATTTTGTTATTTTGATAGATGCTAATTTCCATACACTTCTATATGTGGCAGTCAGAGGCTATATGTGGGCAGTCAGTCTTTCAGAACTTGAATATTTGATGTCTGTCATTAAACTTGAGACTTCCCTGGTGGCTCAGATGGTAAAGCATCTGTCTACAACGCGGGAGACCTGGGTTTGATCCCTGGGTGGGGAAGATCTCCTGGAGAAGGAAAGGCAACCCACTCCAGTATTCTTGCCTGGAAAATCCCATGGATGGAAAAGCCTAATAGGCCACAGTCCACGGGGTCACAAAGAGTCAGACATGACTGAGCGACTTCACTTACTTATTTTACTTAATTTCCATCCACTTCTTAAGAGAGGCTATATGTGGGCAGTCAGTCTTTCCGAACTTAAATATTTGATGTCTGTCATTAAACCTGAGACTTGATTGGATAGATGTTTGAGTGTAGAACTCTAGATTCTGGTTAGAAAACATGCTTCTGTAGAACTTGAAGGCATTGTTGCAATGACTCCTAACTTCCAATGTTATCAATGAGAATTCCAAAGTTCAAATCATTCAATACTCCTTATGTATATATACATATGTATATACATATACATGTACACTCTTTACCTCTATTTTCCCTGAGAAGGTCCTGCATACTTCTCTCTGAGTTTCTATTTAATCAATGTTTTGGACACATGTAAGTCCTTTATCTCTAGTAACTTCTTGCTTTTAATGTTGCAAAGTTGTCTCAACTTATTTCATTGCTATTTTTTTAAAAAAAATTTTTCCCTCTGCCTTTATTTCTGGAATTACTGAGATTTGGAGGAAGTAATTTATATAAATAGGATTTACTCTCTATTCTTCCTGTCCTGCTTAGTTTTTGTTTTATTTTTTTGCTTAACTGAGTGTGAGTGTTTTAAATCAGTTATAGATCAATTCCATCTTGCAGTTTCCAAAAGAATACTTTTGTATCATCCTTTTCTTCAGTTGCTTCCAGTTCAAAAAGGTTTATGCCTTTTTTATTTGTAGACATATCATCATTCTACTTTGAGTCAATTTTATATGTGTATGTTCACCTCGAAACTATCAGGAATGAGAATTATATTTTAAAACTCAAAAAAATTGAGTATTATTCTTAGTGTAAATCAAGTACCCATTTTTCTAGTATTTTATTACTTCATTTTTGGCAAATAATTAAAGTGATAAAGTAATACAAGTTATTTTTCCTTTAATACTTCTTAATAATATATTTCCATTTAAATTTTCTTCTCTAAAACTTGTCAGAAGTGTAGCAATATATGATAGTTATTTTTGGAAACAAAATCTTTTATCTGGATGTGTGTCGCATGCCCAGTCACTTCGGTTGTGTCCAACTCTTTGCGACCCCATGAACTGTAACCCGGCAGGCTCCTTTGTCCATGGGATTCTCCAGAACAGAATACTGGAGTGGGTTGCCATTTCCTTCTCCATTTATCTGGATAGAAAAGCTATAAAAAAATATAATAAGGTGAACAAAAATATCTTCAGAGAAAAAGTTTCTTTCAAGACAGATTTGATTACATGGGACAAAAAAAATCCAGAGAAATAATGTGACTTGTCAAAGCTCACTTAACTAGGTGGTTGCAAATTTCCTATAATAGAAACCTAGTGCAATATCATCATAGTTACTTTTTTTATTATCAGAACTTTACACCCCTTATATTCAGAAAGAAATAGATGGGTGGTACATTGTATGGTCTTATTATGAACACATTCCTTTTGGCTTGGTAATTCTTAGCCCATTGAAACTACTAATCAAAAATGGGGGGAAAAGGTAATATAGGATTAAAGGCAGTGTTATTGACCTTTAGAGATTCTGAATCATGGCTTAATATAAATGCAGCTAACATAACTTCAGGGAGGGACAAAGCAAATGTTTTCATGAAAGTAAAATATCATAATAGGTATTTTTAAAATTGAAATCAAGGGTTAAGTGATAGATATAAGTAAACATTCAAATGCTTAAAATTTTGTTTTCGATGAAGAGATCCAATATTCCTAAGGAATTACATTAATTGTGGATCAAAGGAACCACATTAAGGCTTTTCATATTAAAAATGGAAAATATGTCGTATTTTCACATTGTAAATCATTTTGAAAACATTTACAATTTTTTATCATATAGACAAAATACATCTGTATGTAAAGTATTTTACTATAATTAGCCACCTCAGGGGCTGGAGGAAGAGGAGGGATATAAGTTTAGGAAGGCTAAGTAATTTAACCACTAACATAAGTCCAATCATCAGGGCCTAAACTAAATAATAAATGATATGATTTATGTTTTTTACTGTTTATAATAGTCAATTTTGGAGTAATATTTTAGGAATTATATACAAATAAAAATGGGATGGTACGGGGAGGGAGGTGGGAGGGGGGTTCAGGATGGGAAGCACGTGTACACTCTTGGTGGATTCATGTTGATGTATGGCAAAACAATACAATATTGTAAACTAATTAGCCTCAAATTAAAATAAATAAATTTAAATTTAAAAAATGGCATATTCATATGAGAGACAAAAAATGTTATTTTCAACTATAAGTAAGTATAGATACCCCTCCCCCTTTATCCTAATTTTATATAGGATTAACATGACTAGACATTGTTCTCACTTTAAAAAGTAATACTTTGTTAAAGAGGTTGCAGTTTGTATGTTTCAGTAGGCCTTACCCACACATAAACACTGAATTAATCCCCCCTAATGATTCTCCTGTCTTTTTTTCATGCATATTGGTAAAAATATTCTCTAAACCTTGATTGCTGAACCTAAATGTGAACCTCAGATTTAGGTTTGTCTCTATGGGTCTCAAATGAAAATTCTCAAGGCTTGCACTACATTGTTTCTAAAAATTAGACTATACAATTTTTAATTAAACACAATATGCAAGTATGTTAAAAATACATGCTGAAACATTTGCTTCATTGAGTCTTAACAGGCAAGACTTTCATATTTCCAAAGTCTGTTTGAAGAAGGCAACCTTTAATGGTGACTTGTGTGTGTGTGTGTGTGTGTGTGTACCTATGTGTTCATGCACACACTTTGTCATGTCCAACCCTTTGAGACCCCATGGGCTGTAGCCCACCAGGCTCCTCTGTCCATGGAATTTTCCAGGCAAGGATACTGGAGTCTGTTGCTATTTCTGAGAGTTATAATTATAGAATAAAACTATATCTTCCTGTGGATCTGAATGATTATTAACTGGTAAGAGTCCAAACTTGCCATGTGCATTGACTTTCCATTTTATCTCTGAGGAAGAGGTGAATAAGAGACTACCTATGTTTCAAAGTTGTTCATAGATGGCCTGGATAGTAACTAGTAGTGATTTTTCCTCACAGAGAACTGCTCCTCTTTCCAGCATTCTTTCATTTTTTGTGTATCTATGAAAACTTAAAAAATGAAAAACTTTCAAAACATGAAAACTTAAAAATTCAAAACCTGGCTTTTCTCCTAACCTATCTGAAACATTAGCTATTTTGTCTCTAAATGAAGTAATTTTCTTTACTTATACACTTTGAAATCATTGTGAGGTCCAAATATTTATGACAATTATGTTTTATAAGACTTATATTACTCTAAAATACACAAAAATAATAGCAATAACAATGTAGTTTGTAAAATGTGCTGATGATTTTCTTTAGGACATGGAAACATCCTCTACACACTTAAGAAAACCAGATTTTAAAATAAGTATAATAGTATTCTTTCATATGTGACAGAGACAGAAGCCCAAGAGTTTGGCCCAAAGTGAATGACTGCTAATTAAAGAGTACAGGAAATGCACCCTCACAAATGAAGTCCCAGCCAGTTTGTAAATTTTCGCTAAATCTAGTGATCTAAGTTGCCTTGGTGAGTATTTCATAAATGTGCTCTCCAAAGATGATGTTGTTTGAAGTTTGGAGATCTGATAACATTATACCTTGAATTCTAAAGAAAATATTATGAAAAACAATAGTAGAAAAGTCACAAAAATATATCAAATATGCTGCTTGACAGAGGTTATACACTATAGCATCTCACTGTCTCTTCAGTAGTCACCAACTTTTTGTCTATTATATCTATTGCCACCATCCTGGTTTCAGAACTTTTTCTTCAAGACTCTATAGTTAGTGTTTTTCCCTTTTTCTATGGAACAGTGAGTAATAGTGCCATGGGATTAAAATGTCAGCTTTCATTTTATTCCTTTAAGAACAGTCTTTATGAATATTTCAATAAATTTCTATTATAGTTAAAGATTTAAATATGTGATATTTTAATGAAGAAGAGAAAAAAAATTCTGTACAATATATAATGTCAGCATCAGTTAGAGCATCTTCCATATATACAGAAGACATTATACCATCTTAGATGTACATTGATGCTTAAATGGCTGCATATTATTTTGGAAATATTTTTGTATTGCAAATATTGGCCTAGGTCTACTTAGCATTCCAAGTAATTTATGAATTTAATACTTAAACATTTCCTTGGCTATGCTGCCTCTCCTATCATTACTTTCAAGATAGTTAGTCAAGAAGTGATCCTAGGAAGCAGAAGGGAGTCACTATCTCTTGGCTAAACTAAAGAGTATACCTGAGGCAGATTCATGTTGATGTATGGCAAAACCAATACAATATTATAAAGTAATTAGCCTCCAATTAAAATAAATAAATTTATATTTTTTAAAAAATTAAAAAAAATAGTACATGACCAGTATAGTAATTGATTATTAGGGAATGTTAGGGATACTGATATACAGTGTAAAGAAGGAATAACATTTCTGGAACCAAAATGATCCATGAGGGTGGGTTTTATTATTTAACTATCCAATTGGACATTAGATGGACAAGTATAGGAGTTATAAACATAGAAGGGCAAGGTGACAGTTCTGAGGATCTATATCTGCATCTGAGTCACATCAAAAGTAAACTCACTCAGTCTTATGTAGTCTAGCCTAGGTACTGGCAAAGGGTGGAGGGAATTTACAATGAAGACGATCTAAAATAATGGAGGGAGCCAAGTGGTATCAATTGAGATGTCAAGACCAGATACAGGGATAGGAACCT
The DNA here is from genome assembly GCF_000754665.1 of Bison bison bison. NCBI lineage: Eukaryota > Metazoa > Chordata > Mammalia > Artiodactyla > Bovidae > Bison > Bison bison. Next base: position 2,685,918 of record NW_011494695.1, read on the forward strand.
AACTTATCCTCATGGTCTTCCTTTTTTAAATTTACCCAGAAAAAGAGAGCCATATGGATCCTGGAAAAGTTGTTCCCAGATGGATGACTGTATTGTATGTAGCCAGTGGATCCTACGTGGGCAATGGGTAAAGTCTTGCAGACGCTGTAGTTTCTCGTACAAATCCCACCTAAGGACAGAGGCACTTCTTCCAGCTAAAAAGGTATGTGTATATGCTTCACAACTGACTCCTTATCCTAGAGCTGACCTTCACAGCCTCACCCAAAGTAAATCCCCTCCCTAAGAACAGCCGCGCTCAACAACTGATCACCTCTTTCACTCTCTCATAAGTCTTATGGCCAGAGCATTCTAAGTAAACTTCCTTCAGGCACACTACTGTCTCAGAGTGTTTCCTGGGAATACAAACTATGGCAATCTGCTTTCTAAAAAAAGAAAAATGCTTGCAGTACATATTCATATTTAGTATATATTCACTTTGAAGTTCAAAATAATTCTCTCTGCACACGTAACTAAAAATGAAGTATACTATCTTCATCATTAGACTCTAATAATATCAAAAAAACTCTCTTTAAATAGTTATAACCTCATTCTATAACTAAGGATGTGAATATGCCATATATTCAGTTGTGTTCAACTCTTTTATGACCCCATGGACTGTAGCCAGCCAGGCTCCTCTGTCCATTGGATTTCCTGGCTAGAATTCTGGAGTGGGTTGTAATTTTCTCCTTAAGGGGACCTTCCTGACCCAGACATAAAACTTGTATCTCCTTTGTCTCCTGCTTTGGCAGGTGGATTCTTTACCATTGAGCCATTTTGGAATCCCTGAATATGCCAGACTGTTTCCTATGCCTGCACCCTTATATGTAGTTTTATCTGTCTTCTTCTACCTACCCTTTACTTGTTTAGCTAATTTACACTTGTCTATTAAATATCAGTTTCAGTGTCTCCTCTTTAAAGTCTTTCCCTAACTTTTATTCTGACTTATATATGTTGTATGAATTGGAAATTACTGTAAATGCTTTTGTAACAGTATTTTAAACATTACAGTAAAACAGATACAGTGGTTGTCCTAGTGTGTTGTACATTTCTTGAGGCAAAGACCAAATTAGAGAGGGCAAAAAAGTAATTATATGCTTGTGGGCTCTGGAATTGAAATGTCTTTAAACCTATTTGAGGAATAAGAGATTTAACAGTGTAACTCTGTAGTCACATGAAATAAATCTGTACTTCTAGGACCTAGCGCAGTGCCTCCCAAACAAATGATTATCATTTAATAAATAAATAGATGAATAACTAAATGAATGATTGGCTGATTAAAGAAAGGAAAGACTAAAAACAAAAGGGTGAATAAATTATATTTCCAATTATGGGCATATTCCATAAGACTAATATGTTTATAAAATCATTTTACTTTAAGCTTCATATTAGATGTTTTGGTTAGCTATTATTATTGTCATTTACTAGTTGAGAAAAATGAATGTCATGGATTAACTAGTTTTCCAAAAGTTACAGCTATTAAATGATAACTAAGTTGGACACGACTGAGTGACTGAACTGAACTGAAGTCCTAAATAATATTTCAAATCTAGTTATTTTGTAGATAGATAAATGTGTGTGTATGTGTTTTAAAACGGCATTGAATGTATTGTGATATGAATGATAAGAGATGCATGTGACATGGATCTTGGTGTGGCAGAGGAAACAGAAAGAATGAGATGACTCTAGATTTTGAAGGAAGACTCAGTCAGCAAGATCTCTTGGCTAGTTAGCTAAGCAGAGAGAAAGTTATGGGACTAATCAATGACTTTTTAGCCTGGGTGAATTGGAGAATGGTGGTTCAATTTTCAGAACTATAAGAACCAAGGTTTGGAGTTAGAGGGGAAATAAAAAATTACTTGTAGAGTCCTGATGTGAGGCCTTTTCAGGACTTCTCAATGAAAGTTCACTGCAGAAGTTCTGGGGAGATGACAAGAAAAATAACATTGATATTATTAATTTTTTAATGTTAGTAGTTTAGAAATGTATATTTGGAGAGTTTTATTGACCATTTTAATTTATAAGGCTTCAAATTTATAAGGAAGCTTTGTGTTGGTTTCAAATCAAATACAGTCAATGCAATGAAAAAAAAAGCAGGTCGGAGCCATAATTATGACTCTGGGTTCTTTAATAATAGGAAATACACATGCTGTGCATCTATACTTCAAAAACCCATAATGTATGAGTGAATTTTAGTGTAAATATTTTTGTAATCTAACAAAAGAATAAGTTGTTTTTATCATCTATTACCTTTTGGTATTCTCCAGAATCATGCTTCATTTGACCTGGATCAAAACCATTATTATGTTGGAATTGCAACATATAAAACATAAACAACTTTTCAAAGAAGAAAAACATACTATTCACAAAACAAATAATAATTTGCATTTTTCTTTTCTCTCTTGGCTTCCTCGTAAATCTATATTCTAATACTTAAAAGGACTACGTCAAGGCTGTATATTGTCACCCTGCTTATTTAACTTATATGCAGAGTACATCATGAGAAATGCTAGACTGGAAGAAACACAAGCTGGAATCAAGATTGCCAGGAGAAATATCAATAACATCAGATATGCAGATGACACCACCCTTATGGCAGAAAGTGAAGAGGAACTCAAAAGCCTCTTGATGAAAGTGAAAGTGGAGAGTGAAAAAGTTGGCTTAAAGCTCAACATTCAGATTTATAGAACAGTCTTTTGGACTCTGTGGGAGAAGGAGAGGGTGGGATAATTTGGATAATGGCATTGAAACATGTATAATATCATATATGAAACAAGTCGCCAGTCCAGGTTCAATACACAATACTGGATGCTTGGGGCTGGTGCGCTGGGACAACCCAGAGGGATAGTACGGGGAGGGAGGAGAGAGGAGGGTTCAGGATGGGGAACACGTGTATACCTGTGGCAGATTCATTTTGATATATGGCAAAACCAATACAATATAGTAAAGTTAAAAAATAAAATAAAATAAATTAAAAAAAGAAAACTAAGATCATGGCATCTGGTCCCATCACTTCATGGGAAATAGATGGGGAAAGAGTGGAAACAGTGTCAGACTTTATTTTCTGGGGCTCCAAAATCACTGCAGATGGTGACTGCAGCCATGAAATTAAAAGACGCTTACTCCTTGGAAGGAAAGTTATGACCAACCTAGACAGCATATTGAAAAGCAGAGACATTACTTTGCCAACAAAGGTCCGTCTAGTCGAGGCTATGGTTTTTCCTGTGGTCATGCATGGATGTGAGAGTTGGACTGAGAAGAAGGCTGAGCGCTGAAGAATTGATGCTTTTGAACTGTGGTGTTGGAGAAGACTCTTGAGAGTCCCTTGGACTGCAAGGATGTCCAACCAGTCCATTCTAAAGGAGATCAGCCCTGGGTGTTCTTTGGAAGGAATGATGCTAAAGCTGAAACTCCAGTACTTTGGCCACCTCATGCGAAGAGTTGACTCATTGGAAAAGACTCTGATGCTGGGAGGGATTGGGGGCAGGAGGAGAAGGGGACGACAGAGGATGAGATGGCTGGATGGCATCACTGACTCGATGGACGTGAGTCTGGGTGAACTCTGGGAGTTGGTGATAGACAGGGAGGCCTGGCGTGTTGCGATGGTTCATGGGGTCGCAAAGAGTCGTACACGACTGAGCGACTGAACTGAACTGAACTGAATAAAGCATAGAATCAGGATATTCTGCTTTCCTTTTTGAAAAGATTACCTTGCTAAAGTTCACTTCAGCCTTGGGGTTCACTGTTAAAGTAAATGTAACAATGCTATACTCACAGTACATGTAACTAACAATGTATAGTTCATTTCATTCACATGCATTCTTTATACACAAACTATACACATAGGAATAGAATTTGTCAGCTCTTCAATGTGTTTGGCTCTGGAAGGAAAAAATTAATAAAACTTCTTTCCATAAAAATAACATAACTGTTCAAATGTAAACATTTTGGAATAAAAGCTGCAGTTGTTTTTCAGCAAGTAACAGCAGTTCATTTCTGCCACATAATGACCTGAAATTATATTTACTAATAAAGTTGATTACTGATGGCTTCAAGAATTCCAAGAATGATCAACAGCAAAATCCAGTGAGGACAATGAACTGATGGTAGTCATACCCATGACCTTCATATGCAACCCTTCCACTCCTACTGAGCTTTGCCAGTGGGGCCAGGGTGCTTTATAGGAATCATACCTGACTCTTTTGATTATATTTTAGTTGGTTATATTTTTCTCTACATTCTTACACATAAGCAGATTTATATTTTGAGATAGTATTGCTTATAGATGAAGAAAACATGTTGGTTTCCAACAGACCTGGGTTTTCCATTCATCAGCTTCAGAACTTTGGACTCCTATTACCTTTATCAGCGCAAAATTTCCTAATAATAAAATAGTAGATGTAAATTATCTGCCTTACAGGTTGTGATGATTACATGTAATTTCCCCTAGAAAGCATTTAACTCATGTCTTGGCTCATAGCAGGGGACAAACAGATGTTAATTATTTTTTATTAATGCAATTACAATTACTATTAGAAAGTGTGTTTTATTCAAGTAAAAATTATACTTTTTAAAACTCAAATGAAAATTTATGAAAAAATACAAATGAAAATCCCAAAGTTTTTTTTTTTTAAAAAATAAGCTTTCTTGATGTTTGAAAAATTAAAACATCTAATGATCCAAAAATTACTGCATTATATTGCCAGTTTGAAATAAGTTCTGTGGCTAACAGAGTATATTAAAATAGTTAAAACATAATTCCATGAAATATAAATCATATTTAAACACTCAAAAATAATTTATTTCTTTAAGCTTTTAAGAAATCTAGCTTCATTTACAATGCTTCATTGCTTTGCATTGTTCATTATAATACTTTTACTGCACAAATGAATATTAATTGAGGAGGCCTATTAAAAATATTCAACATTTCTCTAAAGTAATGACTTACTAGGGTACATGTTACATCTATTGTTTTGTTATTTTTATATTTACTTCATTGACAAAAAATATAATTATCTTGCTTTGATAGCACTGCAGATACAAGGACTTTTTTATTTTTATCCAAACATTAGGCTGTCTTTGAAAAAATATCTCTACTAAATAAAATAAATTTTGCTTCTAAAACTTGTGTATTTGTGACATAGGATTCTAAAAGGCAAAAATAACTTTGAGGGTTATTCATGCCTGGAGAATCCCAGGGATGGGGGGGCCTGGTGGGCTGCCGTCTATGGGGTCGCATATAGTCGGACATGACTGAAGCGACTTAGCAGCAGCAGCATAGCGTATCAGCATACAAATATCTTTTCATTTTTACTTCTTAACCGTCTTAGAAAAAACATAGAGTAATTATAAAAATAGTAAAGGCATTGACCATAACAGAAATAGTAGATCGTACATTTAAAGAAGAACAAGACATATTAAGTTTTTGGCTAAGAGGTATTCTAGGGCTTACCTGGTGGCTCAGCTGTAAAGATTCTGCCTGCCAAAGAAGGAGACCAGGGTTCATCCCTAGGTCAGGAAGATCTTCTGGAGAAGTAAATGGCAACACAGTCCAGTATTCTTGCCTGGAGAATCCCATGGACAGAGGAGCCTCCTGGGCTACAATCCATGGGCCACAGAGTCAGATACAACCTAGCAACTAAACATGAACATCAAAGGGGAATTCCAGCACATTTGCCCATTTATTAGCTGCAAACACTTGGTCCTGAGCTTTGTGGGGCAGAGAATAGTTAAGAAAGCAGAGAGTAAGTTTAAAAAAAGAGACTGAATTTAAGATCAGCTAGCAATCTAAGGGCCATAACAGAGTGATTGAGTCAGCATTAGCTGTTGGTACAGTACGAGCTATTAAAATTAATGTTTCAGCATACGTGCCTACTGCTACTCTTAAAACAAAGTGAACTTTTTATTGATCATCTTTGGTTACCTGACAGATACAAGTTTGGGATTATTTTTAGAGTAGTCACATATTGCTGGGATAATCCTATTTCTTTTCTCCTTAGATATTTTTAATTTTATTATTCAGAAAGTTCTGAGTTAACTGATTTTGGATATCTTTGAGATAATTTTAAGATATTGTGCTGCTGAAGTTATCAGATTTCCATGATGGTCCTTTATAGGCATTACCTTTCCTGCTTCACCATGTCCTTTTGGAATCACTACCATGATAGTGATTTGGTTTACCTTATGGTATCATGATGTCCCTCTGAAGGTATACTTGCATTAATTTAGCAAGCCAAATGAGTGCTGTTAGACAAAATAGTAAACTTGATTTTACTAAATGACACATATTATATCACTCCTAGGATTTGTCAGCATCCATCTTGGCTGACTCCATATTTGATTACATGCAAAATATACCCATGGGTTCACAAAGAGTACGACAGCACTGAGCGACTGAACAAAAACAACAAAAATATTCCCAATTTTAAGGTCCTTATTGTTGTCTTTGGCCTTCTTGCTTTTGTTGCCCTTATTATACTCTCATTCACTCTCACATTATGAACCAGTTGTCTTCTGGAACTTGGTCATCTCATTGACCCAAACAGTCTTGACTCAGATTTTTTTGTTTTGCTTTTTCTGGTGTTTTGTCCAATCTTTCTATTTAATCTTCAAAAACTTCATGACGATCTTTGCAGATACCACACTTCCATAGTTGTGTTTTTTTTTTTTTTTTTTTTTTTCATTTTATAGGAGCTTATCTTTTTTTTTTTTTCTTTCCATCTTATAAGGAATAAAGAGGAGGATTTATTTGCACTGTGGTGGTTTTCATTTTTTGTTTCCACAGAGGTCTGATAACTTTGTCAGACATAAGAAATTATCCACTGATTTCTGGTGATCATATTTCTCCCTGATCCTTCTTCCTTGACCAAAAATTTCAAATTTCCTCTAGCTAGTTCTAGATATTACCAGTGTGGGTTTTTAGGCATCAGTTGTTTCAGACAGACATAGATTCTTCCCTTCTGTTGCCTTGATAACAGCAAACTGAGTTTTTCACTATATTTCCCTTGCTATAACATCTAATTGTGTAACACTTGCACACTTTTTATTGTACCTCAGAAGCTCCCCCTGCTTGGCCAATAGTCAAATTGCGGTAACTGGTCCTGATTAATTGTGTATATCTGCAAGGAAAATATTCTTAAACTCTGTAGCAAGCCGGAGGTCTTGCTGGAGTCCTAGAGGTCACACAACAGATTTGTCCTTCATTTCAAACTCCTCCACCGAGTTCTCTGCTCTCTCTTAGTAGGTTTGTCCTGGTACTACTATCTCTGCAGCTACCTCCAATAAGATCGCTTTTTTTGATGAGCTACACCTGAGCAAGACTTGGTGCTGCAGAATTGCCAGGTGAATTTCCCAGTTTGCCCTGCGGCTCCCGAAGGCTGTTAGTTCCGCCTAGCCTGCGCCTCACAGCCCTGAAAGGCCGAGTGTGCAGGTCTGGCTGGTTTGTGGTTCAAAAAGACCATTCTGAGAAACCAATGAAAACAAGCGGTTTGTTTGATTTTGTTTTGTTTTTCTTGCTATGTTTTGGGAAGACACATCAACCTAAATTGCAACAGTGGAAAGGGGAAGTGAACTGAGAGTCCTGAGATTGGAGTCCTGCTCTCTAATTTAGGTAAGGTCGCATGTAATAAAACAGAAGTTTCACACGTTATGACAGTGAGGATCGCTAACCTTTTAATTGGGGGGGGGCAGGTATTGATTTATATGACTGGATGTTTTTCAGTATCAAATGTTTAACTATATATATATATATACACACACACATAAAACATATATATATATGTGTGTGTGTGTGTTTTAAAAATTCCTTGTATACCTTGTGCAAAATCTTAGGTTTCTGAAAACATTGATATTTTGTCAAGTATAACAGTGCAGTTCTTGTGTTAAATTAAAATTTGTCATTTTTCATGGTTTGTGATAGTGATCTGTTTTCCAGCATTAAAACAGACTCTGAAGACATTGCCTATCCAAAACTAAAGTAATGCTGAGTGACAGTTTGATTAGTCTTACTTATGTTGGAAAAGAAGAAAGGAATATTATTTGGGGCAGGAGTAATTAAGCTTCACTTAGTGTTCCTGTTCAATGTCTGAACAAGTTTTAGTGTTATTAGAAGAACAAAAGAAGGGTACTAGGTAGAGAGTAATGCCACGTCTCATTTTGTGACTGTTGTAGATGAAAAAACATAGCTTGAGCCTCAAATTCTGGAGACTGTTCCTATATGTGTTTAGCTTTCTATTGAAATGAAACACATCTCAGTGACCCAAATCTGGGAAGAATTTCATAACCTACACTTTGATGCTGGGGTAGGTTTAAGTCTGGTCCACAGTCAAACAGTAATGTTCTTATTCTGTGCTTTTTCCAAATCAGCTCACTTTCTTTACTTATATTTTCCTGACTTTATCCATTTTGCTTTTTTAATATATGTCTGTTTTTAATGATAAATGACAGATGTTGTCAGATGATAAATGTTTTTGAAAGATCTATATAATGTATCCTTTCTCCAGTCAGTACATAGAGTGAAAGTTTATTAAGATCCTTCATGTTTTTCAAAAGAAATAAACAATCAAGCATTAAATAACATAAATATTATTGCTATCCGAGTGGCAATTTAATACATATATTTTATTCATTAACACAAAAGCTAACAGTTGTCACTTCTGTACCTCCTAAATGATTAGGTAGCTTGCCTTTTTTTTTGCAAAGGGTTAGTTTCCCATTACATATAAATAGAATAACATTTTATTGTTGAACATTTTATTGTTCAACCTGGAATCAAATTTTTAGACTAAAAAAGGGTGAGGAATTCCTACTGTTTCATATATCTGGAAAACTAGCATAACCCTACATATTAAAAAGGTCTATATAGATATTTGTGATCAAGTACAGTATATCCTCATTGTACTAAGGATTTTCCATGACTGTCTTATATAAAATAACCTTTCCCAAAGCTTCACACTATTCTCCCTTATGCTTTTTATTCCATTTCTTTGTCACTTTAGGTAACACATGTTGCAGTTCAGCTGACCCACAAAGCTCTAAGTGTTTTACATGTATCGATTGATTTAATATGCTCTACAACATTGGGCTATTATTATCTGTGATTTGTATCTATGTTATTTCCACACATTGTATCTTGACAATACCATGTCCTTGACTTCAGCGTGTGGAGCCTTCTCTAGTGAGTCCCTGTGGAGCAAAATATGAATCGAAATAATCCCATAAGTAGCATAAAATTGAAGGTAAAATCACATGGACAATCCAGAGTCACTCTAAAGAGAATCCATTCATGATAAAGCAGAAAGGAAATAAGTGCAAGAAAGTTTAAAAATGTGTTTATAAGAAACAGGCAGATAAACCCCTGAGACTTCTGTCGTGAAGTCTTCTATGTGTATTGTATGCATTTTTTAGCATAGACAAAGGGATGAGTAGGGGTTCTGGAATAAATCATAATTTTTATTTTATCTGTCATAAGTTCTGCTTTTGTAAGATTTTAATGTATATAATAGAATCCTGCATGTGCAATTCATAAATTAATATGGCCTATCAAGGCAGGGTGTGTTTAAAATCTAGCCATTAGGTGACAAGACAAAGTAGTTTTGAGGCCTTCAGCAAGGAAGTCATTGTAAAACATGGCCATATCTGGGTATTCTCTCATAATTCAGTCAGAGACCTTTCTCTCTATGGCTTTCACAGATCTGCTCCAGTGAGGCCATAGCTTTGTGCAACAATATTTTCTATCCTGGATCTTAGAAGGCTTGAAGCAGCTGAAATTCTGGGGCCTATGTCCACGAACCCTTACAGCACCACAGCCTAAACATCATCTGTGGTATCTGGGCATTTGAGGTTAGAGGAGGGAGAGAGGTGTCTATAGAGCAAGAGGAAGAGGTCATGGGCAGTGATACTATCAACACGGCCATCAGGGGCAGCTTTCCAAATAGACTAGCTCTCAGATCCTCTTTCCTAATAACTTGCCCATATATTGTTGGTGGTCAGAAATGACTTTAAAAACAGGCCACTCTCAGAATCATAGAAAAAAGGCTAAAACTCCATCTTCTCTGAGAAATACACTGCCAAGAGTGAATTTTAATAGAAGAATGTCTCTCAAATCCCTTTCTGTTTTAATGTTACATGGTTGGCTTGTGGTTATTCATGGATCCTGACATAGTATGTGATGGTTCCTAGTAAGGGAGCAAGAAGGAAAGGAAGCATCCGAGAAGAAAAGTTTCCTTATTTTGCTATTCTGTACTTGGTCTTAGCAGATCTTTGTGATAATGGATAGAAGGAACAAGTGAAGACTTCTGTAGCTGGTCGTGAATCTTAGATGAATTAATCTTAAACTCTCTGAGCCTTAGTTACCCCATTTGTAAACTAGGACTAATAATAATGACACCTACTGTCTAAGGTTGCTTGAAGATTAAAAAGTAAAGAATATTTAAAGTGCCTATAATATTACCCTTTGTTTACCAATGTTTATTATTCAATTAAACATTGAAACAATATTATTATTAATAGTAGCATATTATCTCAAAAGTAGAGTCAGTTTTGATACTATATTGTTATACTAGTATTCTACACATAAATTAACACTTGATACCATGATGAATTAGAAAATTCTCAAAATGAGTTTTTATATAATGAATCTTACTTTTTTCATCAATGACAGATGCTACCTCATTAAAAGCCTAAAGTTACTTTATTTCTGATAATTTGAAACAGAACACTGTTATGAGCAGCTGTCCTTTTAAGTTTTTCTTATGACATTTCTAAAAAAAGTGTTATTTTATATAAAGAATTTCAAACTACGAATCAGTTATAAGATTTTAGCTATTCTTTTTGTGTTCTTTGTGGCCCAGTTTCCAGATATTTAGTATGAAGTTCATGCACATTTACAATTTATTGGACATATTTGTTGTTAAAAATTTGAAAATACATATTTCCTTTTAAAAAATGTATGCTGGGTATGTTTTAACTGTGTATGTGGTTATGTAAGTTTGTAACCCTTTTTAATATCAGCTTTAAGTTTTAGCCTTGTGACATAAAATAACAATTCTCTTATTCTCAATCTGCAAATTTAATCCACAAAGCTGGAATAGAGTATTGGGTATTTGTTGCCTTAACAAAATAACATGACTTAGACATTGAACAACAACTACTACTCTATCCTTAAATTTCTTGGAGCAAACACAGAAGATTGTGATGAAGCATTCACATGGTCAGTTTACTCTTTCTTTGGATGCAACTGAGAAGAGTCATTGTTGTTGTTATAATTTGAGTGTATTGTGCTTCCTCTGAGATACTCTACTAGTGTGAAGCACTTGGCTATGTCCCAGTATCTGACTGACTATTGCCTTAAATATCTTCAGTATCTCCTGCAAAGGACCATGGGAAAACAGGACTGTATCTTAGTCCAACAGGTTACAGAGTATCTGTAAAAACAGCTTTTGATTCAAAGTATGACCCAGCATGGTAGATTATTACACATATTGTTTTCTAAAATCATAATTCAAAAAAAAATCTCTTTGGATTCCTCTGGATAAGATTAAATAGACGGACTTCCATAAATCATCACAGGGATGATATAACCAACTACTGTACAACTGCTAAAAATAAATATCTGCTTATTAGCAGGTCAAAACTAAATCTCCAAAATTTGGCTGTAATATCTCACAAATATTACTGTACTGAATGTCAGAACCAGTGTTACACTAAGTCCTCACATCTTAGGATGAACATATCCTTTCTACCAAGTTCTGTCCCTATTGTCCAATCTACCAGAAATGGTTCTAGTAATGCAAACGAAGTAGAAATCATGTCTGCTAGTATTTACTTTAGTTGCAAATTGTTGGTCAATCAACAGAACACTTTTCTTCTCCTTTGTAGGTAGAATTCATTACAGGAAAATCTCCATATCCAAATAATGAGTGCAATACCAATGCTGTATAGGTATTATCATATTTTCTCATATGTGTACATGGGAAATGTTTTGATCATGAAATAACACCATTATCTAGGCATCTCCTGGAAGGGTTTATTTTAAATGTTATAATTTAACTTTTGAGATTTTTTAATGTAATATTTTATTTAAATGAGTATCAGCTATTATAATAACTGTAGTACATTTAAATATTTTTTGTAGTTTATCAAATAAAATGTGGAAGAAAACAATTGCATGGAATATATTAAAAACTTAAGGAAGTTTTTTATTTTTGTTGTCTTATTTATTTACTCTTTTCTTTATAACTGCTATAAGATACATATAAAATTTACCACTATAACCATTTTAAACAATTCTGTGGCATTAAGTAAATTCACACTGCTGTATAAGCATCGCCAACATCCATCTCCACAAGCTTCCCTCAGCAGCAGCTCTGTAACTTGATGAATAATAATGTCCCAGCCCTTGACAACCACCATTCTATATTGTCTATAAGTCTGACTGCTCCCAGAATCTCCTATTAAAGGAATCACACATTATTTGTACTTTAGTGATTGTCTTATTTCACTTAGAATAATGTCTTCACAGGTCATCAGTATTGTAGCATGTGTCAAAATCCTCTTCCTTTTTAAGACTAAATAATTATATGTGCATCAGATCAGATCCGTCGCTCAGTCGTGTCCGACTCTCTGCGACCCCATGAATCGCAGCACGCCAGGCCTCCCTGTCCATCACCAACTCCCGGAGTTCACCCAGACTCACGTCCATCGAGTCAGTG
>NW_011494695.1:2698763-2706216 GCF_000754665.1 Bison bison bison
CATCATTCCTTCCAAAGAAATCCCAGGGCTGATCTCCTTCAGAATGGACTGGTTGGATCTCCTTGCAGTCCAAAGGACTCTCAAGAGTCTTCTCCAACACTACAGTTCAAAAGCATCAATTCTTCAGTGCTCAGCCTTCTTCACAGTCCATACATGACCACAGAAAAAACCATAGCCTTGACTAGACGAAACTTTGTTGGCAAAGTAATGTCTCTGCTTTTGAATATGCTATCTAGGTTGGTCATAACTTTCCTTCCAAGGAATAAGCGCCTTTAATTTCATGGCTGCAGTCACCATCTGTAGTGATTTTGGAGCCCAGAAAAATAAAGTCTGACACTATTTCCACTGTTTTCCCATCTATTTCCCATGAAGTGTCTGACACTATTTCCACTGTTTTCCCATCTATTTCCCATGAAGTGATGGGACCGGATGTCATGATCTTCGTTTTCTGAATGTTGAGCTTTAAGCCAACTTTTTCACTCTCCTCTTTCACCTTCATTAAGAGGCTTTTTAGTTCCTCTTCACTTTCTGCCATAAGGGTGGTGTCATCTGCATATCTGAGGTTATTGATATTTCTCCCAGCAATCTTGATTCCAGCTTGTGTTTCTTCCAGTCCAGCGTTTCTCATGATGTACTCTGCATATAAGTTAAATAAACAGGGTGACAATATACAGCCTTGACGAACTCCTTTCCCTATTTGGAACCAGTCTTTTGTTCCATGTCCAGTTCTAACTGTTGCTTCCTGACCTGCATACAAATTTCTCAAGAGGCAGATCAGGTGGTCTGGTATTCCCATCTCTTTCAAAATTTTCCACAGTTTATTGTGATCCACACAGTCAAAGGCTTTAGCATAGTCAATAAAGCAGAAATAGATGTTTTTCTGGAACTCTCTTGCTTTTTCCATGATCCAGTGGATGTTGGCAATTTGATCTCTGGTTTCTCTGCCTTTTCTAAAACCAGCTTGAACATTTGTTTATCTAGTCCATTAGATGTTAGAGTCATTGTGTTTCTGGTAGGAATGTAAAATGGAAGCTTTTCTATTTAAAAAAAGCAAAATAACAACCTTAAGTTGTGATCTAGAGTGGGACTTAAGTTCACATTGTGCATTTCAATACGTATTGATTTTCTATTGCTGAGTGACAAATTTTTATAAGTTTAGTAGCTTATTGCAGTATAAGTTTATTATTTCATGTTTCTCTGTCTCAGGAGTCTAAGCATAACTTAGCTTAGTGTCTTAAAAAGGCTGAAATCAACATCTGAGTGAAGGTCCTCTTCCAAGTTCACTGGTTTCATTTAAAATAAAACTATATAAAAGACTTATATAAAGAAACTGTACTCACAGAAGATATTGCTCATCTCAGGATGTACAAGATGTACAAGTGTCTCAAAAATCAAACAGGAAAAGGCTTTATTTTATACAGAAGGAAAAAAATTAGGACTAGCCAGAACTTTTTGGGAGAGGGAGACAAAGTTATGGCAAAAACGGGATGATTTAACAGAAAATGCTTCTCCCAGAAGTTGGTTCAATTAAGGACAGAAGAATGTAGAAAAAGGTTAAGGTGATTTGTAATGAAAGTGGTATGTGGAAGCGAGTAATACTCTGTGAAGTTTATAATGTTTCCTGCAGAATAGTGTTTGTGAACTAAGGAAAATATTTAAGAATCTGGGACCAAACCTTAACATATGAGTGTGAAACGTTTAAGTATAATAATAAAGTGCTATAACTAGTGTAATTTCACTAGAGGATGGAAACTATGAACATAAAGAAAATACATGAAATCTTTTAGGTACTGGACAGTAACTAACTTTGAATATAGACTGGCATTTGGGCTTTACAACACACCAATCATTATAATGATTTGGACTCTAATCTTCTGTAAGAACACAATGATCTATTTTAGATCATTCTCTTTAAAAATTGTACAGGGATAAATGAGTCACTTAATGGTACTCAGATATCATTTGTATTTTTCCAGTAGTCATGTATGGATATGACTTTTCCAGTAGTCATGTATGGATGTGAGAGTTGGACCATAAAGAAAGCTGAGCACCAAAGCATTGATGCTTTTGAACTGTGGTGTTCGAGAAGACCCTTGAGAGTCCCTTGGACTCAAGGAGATCAAACCAGTCAATCCTAAAGGAGATCAGTCCTGAATATTCATTGAAAGGACTGATGCTGAAGTTGAAGCTCCAATACTTTGGCCATGTGATATGAAGAGATGACTTACTGGAAAAAAGACCCTGATGCTGGGAAAGATTGAAGGCAGGAGGAGAAGGGGAGGAAAGAGGATGAGGTGGCTGGATGACATCACCAAGTCGATGGATATGAGTTTGAATAAGCTCCAGGAGTTGGTGATGGGCAAGGAGGCCTGGTGTGCTGCAGTCCACGTGGTCGCAAAGAGTAGGACATGACTGAGCGACTGAACTGGACTGAAATGAGTCAGTGACTTTGCAAGTTTCCCATGATATAATCTAAGTTTCTTCATCTCTTCCCCACACATAATTAGATATGGGTTAATTTTAGAAATAACTATGAAGTGGTAAATACTTTCATTGGAACACTATCTGATTAACTTGCTTTTTCAGCAACACTTAATAATAAAGTACATTAATTAAGGTTATGTTATCTGTATTCTCAATACACATGTAAATGGTAACATTTTGTTATATTATTTTTACAATATGGCATTTATCAAACATGTACACTCTAATTTCTTCACAAATTAAAATTGACACATCCTGCATGTGTTTATTAGATAATTTTAGTACACTGTTTTTTCATGATAGTGAAACGAAAATAAATCTTATTTTGATGTTTGAAGCCAAAATGGGAAATTATTGTTTCTAGAATTTAAGAGGCTTCTCTTAGTGCTAAAACAATGAGGAGTTCTTTAATGTCATCAATGAAAATGTTTCAGGTAACAGAAGTCATGAAATTATAGGCAACCATCTGAATCATGTATTTTCACATGCTCTTGAATGTTAAAGTTTTAATGTACCTCTGGAAAGCAGAGGTATTGTCTTGATAAGGGCTATGATATGGTAGGATTTACTTCTGAACCAAATTGTGGCAGTTTGGAAAGGAGATAATCTTATTCTAATTTGCTTCATATAGTTATTTTCCTTAGGCTAGCATGTTGAATTCTGAAAAGATAAACATTTCTCAGCAGATGTAAATGGGAAGGATATTGTACAGGTTCGCTTGGAATATGATTTCAAATTGTAATCTTTTAGAATGAAGAAAATGGATATAACTTTGTGTTGGGAAACCAAGAGGCATAATCTTTAGAGTTCATCACAAGCAAAAGGAAAACACTTCCTTGATGCCGAAACCTTTTGAATTCTGATTTTGTTCAATACCAATGTAGCCTTCAGGGAAGATGTTTTATTACCTGATATTTTATTCTTTAGGGATAGGGTCATTATTCGACCTACTTAAGGCAGAAAGCAGAGAGGAACTAAAGAGCCTTTTGATGAATGTAAACAAGGAGAGTGAAAAAGCTGGCTTAAAACTCAACATTCAAAAAACTAAGATTATGGCATCCAGTCCCATCATTTTCTGGCAAATTGTTAGGGACACAATGGAAACAGTGACAGACTTTATTTTCTTGGGCTCCAAAATCACTGCAGATGGTGACTGCAGCCGTGAAATTAAAAGATGTGTGGTCCTTGGAAGAAAAGCTATGACAAACCTAGACAGCATATTAAAAAGCAAAGATATTACTTTACCAACAAAGGTCCGTCTAGTCAAAGCTATGGTTTTTCCAGTAGTCATGTATAGATGTGAGATTTGGACCATAAAGAAAAAGTGATGCTTTGAAAAACTGATGCTTTTGAACTGTGGAGATGAAGACTCTTGAGAGTCCCTTGGACTGCAAGGAGATCAAACCAGTCAATGCTGAAGGAATCAGTCTTGAATATTCATTGGAAGGACTGATGCTGAAGCTGAAGTTCCAATACTTTGGTCTCTTGATGCGAAGAGCCACCTCATTAGAAAAGACCCTGATGCTGGAAAAGATAGAAGACAGGAGGAGAAGGACAAAGGATGAGATGGTTGGATGGCATCACCAACTCAATGGACATGAGTTTGAGCATGCTCCAGGAGTTAGTGAAAGACAGGCAAGCCTGGTGTGCTGCAGTCCATGGAGTCACAAAGAGTCAGACATGATTGAGCAACTGAACAACAACAATAACTCATGGCCAATGAAACACAAAGGGAAATCTAATAGGACACTTTGAGGATGTCCTTTGCCAAACTCTGACACAGACAGATGTTGGATAATTCTTCACTGGCACCATTCCTTTTCCTTTATTCCTGCCTTGTAGCTGACAAGTTGTCTGGAATCAAAACAAATATCTTGTGATCATGAGTGGAAAATCTTAATGATGAAATTTAGCTATTATGGTTGAGTTGGAATCTGAAGAGAGCCTAGTTTCCTCACAGGCCTATTGTGATTAAGTTGGAGACAATCAACCTTTAGACCTCTTCCTAAATAATATTTATGTTGGTTATGCTTCTATTGACTAGGCTTCTATTGCTTGCAGTTGAAAGTGTCTTACTGGTACAAAAGTTCAAGGAAAACTAGGAAGAAATCATAACAACAGGTTGACAAATAGATACCAGGGCTTTTACCAATGGACATGTCAATATTGAAGAGTACTTAGATTTTGGGAAAGAAGGTGGAAGGCTGGGTCACAGAAGAGATGAGTTAAAATGAGAAGTGTGTTTGGGAGATTGAGTGTATCAGATACAGGAGATCTGGCCCTGAGTCAGACTTAAATTTTTATAAAATCTATCCAATCATTGCTGTCTTTTTAGTAGCTGAGAAATTATAAAAAATATACATTTCACCTGTGAACATTTTCAGTCCTGATTTCCTGTGACTGAAATTAACTTGGCTCATGGAATAATTTTGCTAGTTCATGGTAAACTCAGGCATGTCCAGTTTATACTCACTCTCTCTTTTGTCCCCATTAAATGATTCAGCATTCACATGTTTCTACAATTCATTTTCCTTCTATAAGGTGATATATGGATTGCCAGAAGACTGACAATGTGCCATGGTGTGAGGAGTGATCTAAATGCCATTCCATGGTTCTGTTCTTCCCTTGCTCTTCCCCGCTCAGATCTAAGTCATCTTGAAATGCATGGGTGGGTCTTTCTCTGTCCTTGTGGCATTAGCTACCTGTAGTATCTATTCCTAGATAACATCTAATGGTTCAGAAAACTCTATCCTCTTGTGATTTTTGAAAGCCCTTTCTTTTTCCACTTCTCTCAGCTATTCACACACTCCCTTTTGAAGCCTGAGATTTTCAGTTTTCCTTACACTTTGTATGCAAATGGTTCTAACAATTGAAATATTTTGTAATTTTTAAGATTTCATTCTAACAGTTTTCAGAATGTTAATTGTGGGATCTGAAAGTAAATGCATTTAACTTTTAAAATCCTTTTATGGAGAAGGCAGTGGCATCCCACTACAGTACTCTTGCCTGGAAAATCCCGTGGACGGAGGAGCCTGGTGGGCTGCAGTCCATGGGGTCGCTAAGAGTCGAAGACGACTGAGCGACTTCACTTTCACTTTTCCCTTTCATACATTGGAGAAGGAAATGGCAACCCACTCCAGTGTTCTTGCCTGGAGAATCCCAAGGACGGGGGAGCCTGGTGGGCTGCCGTCTATGGGGTCACACAGAGTCGGACACAACTGAAGCGACTTAGCAGCAGCAGCAGCATTAAAGCTAATGGTTATGTATTTGCTACTGGTTTAATTCTGTTGACAAGGGAGGGATAACATAAACTGCAAAAACAAATGAGTTAAAATCAACTAGCTTGGCCCATGTACCATGTACCAGGTACTTTGTTACAGGGAGATAAGATGCAGTATCTGACACTAAGTTCCTTACAATCTATTGAGACACTCAAAATACTATAAATAATATAAAGTGAAGAGTGGTTAGAAACAGATTTTATTTGTGATGTTCTTAGCATCGAATATTCTTAAAATGTACTAAAGTGTTGTAGTAAAGTATGTTTATTGTTAATTTAAGGAACTTTTGTCTTGGCACGTAGTATCCAAACTGATGATTATCAGCAGTTAGAGATCATCATAGGAATTGGAGAAAACCCAGTCCATTGCCTCGCTTCCTTTTTTTCATATTTATTTTGTTCTCTATTTAAAATTGTTGACGATTGACACTTATTGCCACATATTAATGAAAGTTAATGGAGATCTTTGAAAGGAAAACTGACTCTATGGAAAAGCTCACAGGTAAGGGAAACAGAATGTGAATCAAAGGAGATGTAGACGTTAGGAAAAGTAGAATCACATTAAAATTAAACTTAAATAGAAAGTAAAGTAAAATTGAGAGAAAAAATACAACTGTAGAAATAAGAATGACTGAAAAAGAAACTTTGAACACCTGGCTATTCAGGTATTTAAAAACAATATTCTTGAAGAGAAGGTAAATTATGGCTGGAAGACTAATTGCCACTGAGACTGGAATATGGATCCTGAGCAGTTATGGCTTTTCAGAAAGAGGTGTATTCCCCACAGTTTATTCATCTGTGAAAACCAAGCCCATGTCCCTGCTTCTCTGCAGTGTCTGTCCACCCCTTTTCTATCTGGTTAAGAATATCTTCTGAAAGTACCAGTGTAATGTAGTCTGAAAGTGTAGTCTGAAAGTATCAGCACTGACCCTAGACAAATGGGAAGGGAAGCTGCATGTATTGAGCAGGTCCCACTCTGGTTTTCCTTTGAGGCAAGGGAGTCCGGAGTTAAAGAGACTTGCCCTGACTTTTAGACCAGTCTCTGAGCAAGCCATTAGAAAGTGAAAGTATCTCAGTCATATCCAACTCTTTGTGACCCCATGGACTGTATCCTGCTGGGCTCCTCTGTCCATGGAATTCTCCAAGCCAGAATACTGGAATGGGTAGCCATTCCCAGATGCCCTAACCTAACAGCCCCCAGCCTATTTTTAAGAGTTGTGGAGCCCACTTTCCACTGTGCCATTTTTATTAGAGAGTAGATCATTTCAGAGCTAAATGAGCACAACATCTCTGCCTGAGGGATAAGAAATAGTTACTTGCACAGATATGAAGAGAGGCATTGAATTTTGTGCAATGGGTCTGATATGGGAAAGGAAGAGAACCTGGAAAGTGCTTTTTAGATATTACCATATTCCTCTGCGGAACTGCAGAGGAGTTCAGTAATTCTGATTTTTTAAAATAATTTTATGTATTTGTTTTTGGCTCCTGGGTCTTCGTTGTTTGCATGGGCTTTTCTCTAGTTGCTGAGAGCAAGGGCTACTGTCCAGTTCCTGTTCTTGGGCTTCCTGTTGCAGTGGCTTCTCTTGTTGCAGAGCTTAGATAGAGCATGTGGGCTTTGGTAGTTGTTGCTCCCAGGCTCTAGGGTGCTGGCTCAATGGTTGTGGCTTTTTTTTTTTTTTTTTTTTTTTT
>NW_011494695.1:2706316-2710714 GCF_000754665.1 Bison bison bison
TTGGTAGTTGTTGCTCCCAGGCTCTAGGGTGCTGGCTCAATGGTTGTGGCTTGCGGACTTAATTATTTTGTGGCATCTGGGATCTTCCCAGATTGAACTCATGTCTTTGATTTGCAGGATCAAACTAATGTTTCCTGCATTGGCAGGCAGATTCTTTACCACTGAACCAGTAGCAAAGCCCAGTAATTCTCAATTTGAATTTGATCTTGAAGTTCAGATTCTTTGCATCAGTTCCCAACCTTTCTGGCTCCAGGGGCAGGTTTAGTGGAAGACAGTTTTTCCATGGCTGAGTGGGAGGGAATGGTTTGGGGATAACTCAGTTGCATTACATTTGTTTTGCACTTTATTTCTAATCTGATGTTGCCAATTATCTGACACGAGGTACCGGTCCATGGCCCAGAGGTTGGGGACCCCTGCTTAAAGAATGATGCTAGTAAGGATCAGAGATTGTGACATCATTCAGGCAGAAATTGTCCAGCCTGGATTGGGTGGGGCAATTTAGAAAATACATATGAGTCTCTCCAGAGATTGGGGGAGGAGTTGGAAGCAAGGACAGACGAGTCAGCAAGCAGAGAAATACTTTCCCCTCTTCTCTTACAACTTCAGCCTAACAACTGCAGCTTCTCTGAGGAATGGGTCATAGTTTTTGGAAAAGAGGAAAAAAAATGATTAATTTTGAAATTGTGCTGGACTATATCCCATTATTTTGGTATGAACTGCTGCTTTTTAACATAACTTTTAAATGAATCGCTCTCCTTGTACATTTTTTCCCATTTCTTCTTCCATTTGACTGAACATTGCAATAAAAGGAACAGTGTTTTGGACTCAGATAAAAGCACATGTTGAGGATGACAAAATTATGCCGTGAGCCTTGGAATCCCCTCCTACCTTTGGATTACTGTTTATGGAAAAAATAAGTATTTCCTTAATTTTGGGCCAGTGTTCTCTATGATTTCTTTGTTGTAGCATCTTATTCTGTTCCCAGTTACCTTCTGACAACATGGCTATATCAAGGACATGACCAAACATATTGATGTCTGAGGAAATTCCAGGCTGCATACTATATTATGCAAAGTAGAGTTTTGTGATATGGAATGATGTTTGCACAAGTTTGAAAACTAAATAACCCTTAATTGGCCCACTAAAATTACATATCCCTTAGTAGTTCAGTAAACTTTGCATTATTACCTAGCAAACCCATGGAAAAAATAATTATTCTCATCTATTAAACATAGGTATAATAGTTTGCTACTGCTAAGTCACTTCAGTTGTGTCCGACTCCGTGTGACCCCATGGACTGCAGCCTACCAGGCTTCTCCGTCCATGGGATTCTCCAGGCAAGAACACTGGAGTGGGTTGCCATTTCCTTCTCCAATAATAGTTTAGACATGAAAAAAAGGAAACCTCTTCTGAGATTTTATTGTAAGAAAATAAGCTGCAGAGCACATTTTGCATTGTTGTTGGGTGGTTTGGCTCTTTTTTGATCATTGGTGTGTTCAGTGGGGAGCAATGATTGATTCAATAAAAGAAAAAAAACAGTATTTTTGTGTTACCTCTCAGAAATTCTTATAATATTTTTATATTTTTTCATCTAGTTAAAAACTTTTAACAATTTCCTGCAGTAAAAGTTTACAAACTACTGCAAATTTTAGAATGAAGAGAGTTTCTTGGAAAAATCAAACTATCATAGTACTAATGTATTCTCTGATTCACCTAAAAACAATGTATGGGGCGTTCAGCTGATCTGTTTTAGATGTATGTTGTTTGGGGGAGGAAATCATTGTGATTAATTCCTTTGAGGTGAGAGTGATGCTGTTGTTATTGTTGTTGTACACAAATATTACACCATATGGGAACAAGAATTAGGGGAGTTCCTTTTTAACAACAATCTTTATGTTTTTTCTTCCAGTCCTTCAAATGTCAATACATAAAAAGAAATAACACTTTATGCAGTAGGTATTTCATCCAAAGTTAAGCAATGTATCATTAACAGATTTATAATAACCCAAATTTCACTGTAATTCAAATTGATTACATTTATTTATCATATGCCTGAACAGATTAAAGAAAACTCTATTCCATAATTTAGACTGCTTTAATTAATTCCTATAAAACAGTTGCTTTCCTTGCAAAAAGGTTATTTTGTCATACTAACATATACATATTTATGTCGGATTAGAGAAAAATTTTCATTTGTCACATAAAAATTTTAAGGTAAGTACCTTATCTTAATCTAAAAACCATACTTTTTGTGGCTTTTGTGTTCATATTTATCAAAAACTCAGAGAAAGAACATAAAGAACTATTAATAATAAAACAGAAGAGAAACAAAGTTCCTCAAAGCTCCCCAGATATTTCTTTTTGGTCTTTAAGATCATATCAGATTTAATGAACTGTAAGTACTGTGTCTTCTCAGTTAAGGTTGGTTTAGCAGTTCTTAGTCAATTTTTATTAGAATCTCATTTTCTCATTCACATATTTTTCATACAAAAATGGAACTCAAATTGAGGCTTGCCTCATTTATTTAGGATTCATATCTGTGATGAAAGGAGATATAAACAGTCAAACAGTTTAAGGGATCAGAAATAGTTAAAATTAGATTGTCCCTTGTAACTGACTTATCTAATTCTTCATATTCAGTAACATCTGACATGTGATATATTTTCCTATTTGTGGGCTTCTTATTTCACTTTTTACAATGCTGTTGTTTTTTTTTCCCCTCCATTGATAGCAACATAATAATAGCAACCGAGATAACAAAAGTGGTTCTTAGAGAGCAAACATATCACAGCTGGCTATGAAATCTCCTGATTATCTGCTATGTGGCTGCTCCTTGATTGTCCACTGCTGATTATTAGCTGTAGGCAGTTGATTATGAAATTAAACCACTTGTACTAGTAGCTTATTCTCAATATTCCCCTTTCTTCAGTCTATTATAAAATTACTGCCGTATAGGTTCTTCTCCCATCATTCTACTTAATGCTCCATACTAAGTCAGGCAGTAGACTTTTTTAATATCATGTGGAAAGAATTTCATTTGTTCTTTACCATCATGTTAAATTATTTTACTGTTCCCACCTTCTTAAAATGCTAAATCTGTTTCCCCTTATATGTATGTCATCATTTCTTCTTCTTATGTTTTTCCTTCTTCTTCCTCAGCTTCTTCCCTTCGCTCTACCCTCCGTCTTTCTACTCCTCCTCCTTTTGCCTTGGCTCTTTTTTTCCACTTTTGCTTATATCATTACTCTTTAATATTTTATATTCCAGTCTGGGCTTTTCACACCTGATTTCATCTCTGCATGTTAGTTACCATGTTTTGCTGTTTACCTGTTTAGAATATTATTTCCAACATCGTTCTTCATAGATTTATGAATGTGGTTACCAATAGTAAAGGAGGGGGTGAGGGAAGGGACAAATTAAGAGGCTGAGATTAGCATGCTGCCAATGGCACCCCACTCCAGTACTTTTGCCTGGAAAATCCCATGGATGGAGGAGCCTGGTAGGCTACGGTCCATGGGGTCGCGAAGAGTCTGACACGGCTGAGCGACTTCACTTTCACTTTTCACTTTCATGCATTGGAGAAGGAAATGGCAACCCACTCCAGTGTTCTTGCCTGGAGAATACCAAGGACGGGGGAGCCTGGTGGGCTGCCGTCTATGGGGTCGCACAGAGTCGGACACGACTGAAGTGACTTAGCATAGCATAGCATAGCTGCTGAGACACTTCCGTCATGTCTGACTCTGTGCGATCCCATAGACGGCAGCCCACCAGGCTCTCCCGTCCTTGGTATTCTCCAGGCAAGAACACTGGAGTGGGTTGTCATTTCCTTCTCCAATGCATGAAAGTGAAAAGTGAAAGCAAACTTGCTCAGTAGTGTCCGACTCTTCATGACCCCATGGATTGCAGCCCATGGAGCTCCTCCGTCCATGGGATTTTCCAGGCAAGAGTACTGGAGTGGGTCGCCATTTCCTTCACCGAGGTAAATGCTGCTGCTGCTGCTGCTGCTGCTGAGTCGCTTCAGTTGCTGAGTCGCTTCAGTCGTGTCCTACTCTGTGCGACCCCATAGACGGCAGCCCACCAGGCGCCCCCTTCCCTGGGATTCTCCAGGCAAGAACACTGGAGTGGGTTGCCATCTCCTTCTTCAATGCATGAAAGTGAAAAGTGAAAGTGAAGATGCTCAGTTGTGTCCGACTCTTCACGACCCCATGGACTGCAGTCTACCAGACTCCTCCATCCATGGGATTTTCCAGGCAAGAGTACTGGAGTGGGTCGCCATTTCCTTCACCGAGGTAAATTCTACTATGTATAAAATAGATAACCTACAAGGACCCACTGTATAACACAGGGAACTATACTCAATATTATGTAAAAACCTATAAGGGAAAAGAATCTAAAAAA
>NW_011494695.1:2710896-2729133 GCF_000754665.1 Bison bison bison
GGTCATGTATGGATGTGAGAGATGGACTGTGAAGAAAGCTGAGTGCCAAAGAATTGATGCTTTTGAACTATGGTGTTGGAGAAGACTCTCTGAGAGTCCCTTGGACTTCAAGGAGGTCAAACCAGTCCATACTAAAGAAGATCAGTCCTGGGTGTTCATTGGAGGAACTGATGCTGAAGCTGAAACTCCAATACTTTAGCCACCTCATGCGAAGAGTTGACTCATTGGAAAAGACCCTGATGCTGGGAGGGATTGGGGGCAGGAGGAGAAGGGGATGACAGAGAATGAGATGGCTGGATGGCATCACAGTCTCGATGGACATGAGTCTGAGTGAACTCCAGGAGCTGGTGATGGACAGGGAGGCCTGGCGTGCTGGGATTCATGGGGTTGCAAAGAGTCAGACACAACTGAGCAACTGAACTGAACTGATGTGCTGTATACCAGAAACTTCCATTATATTGTAAATCAAGTATACTTGAGTAATGCATTTTTAAAAATTGTATTTCCAAATCTCTGTTATACATTTTACTTTGATGGACATTTTAAAAAGTATGTATTTGTTTATTTGGCTGTGGGTCTTAGTTGTGGCATGGGGGCAGGACCTTCAATCTTCATTTTGACATACGTGATATGTTTAGTTCTGGGCATGTAGGATCTACTTCCCTGACCAGGGATTGAACCAGGGCCCTTGCATCAGGAGCATGGAGTCTTGGCCACTGGGTGACCAAAGAAATCCAAACAAGCATTTTAAACTCAACATATCTGAAATGTAATGTATCATCTTGCTCTATCCTTTTCTAAACCAGTGTGTTTTCCTTGTCCCCCAACCTTGAAACATCACTCTTTTTTTTTTTTTAATTTTCTCATCCATTCATACCGATTAATCATAAAGCTCAAATGTCTTTATACTCTCCATGTGAAAAGAAATATCTCTTCCTCTCCATGTTTTTTATATACTTGGGTCATGGTTCAAGTCCCCACCATTACTTAAGTGGAGTTCTGTGTCACTCACCCATCATCTTTCTGATTTCGGTTATGTCACTCTCAAATCTATCCTCCGAAATCTTACTGAATGTTTTTCTAATGCAAATGACACCAAATGCATGTGATTTCCATCAGCTGAAGTTTAGATGTAAAAATCTGTTATATTTTTGCTTCTAATTTGATGTTTTTAGAAACTATTCTTACCTTACACTGTTTACTTTGAAGAGCTTGAGGTTTCTCATATATACCATGTTCTCAGTTTCCTCTTTTTTGGATGATTTTTTTTCTAAAGCCTCTTGACATAGATAATTACTCACAGTTTAATATAAAGCTCAGGAATTATTTCCTCTAGAAAAATGTTTCTGACCAGAAGCCTCTACCTCATCAACTTAGAACAGATTAATTAACTCTCCTTTATATTCTTCAATAAAATAATGTGATCTGGGAATAAAGGCAGTCTTTATTCTCTTCCATGTTCCATTTTATTAATATTTATTTTCCTTAACTTACTGCACTTCCTAGGTCCTCCAGTACAATATTAAAAAAAAAAATGGTGAAAATGAACACTTGCCTTTTTCCCTGATCTTAAGGATAAGGTATTTAGTGTCTTATCATTAAGTGTGATATGAGCTTTAGTTTTGCTATATACCTTGTGTTTTCATATTTCTATTCCTGGGTTATTGAGGATTTTATCACAAATCAGTGTTAGATTTTGTCAAATGTTGTATTTTCTGATGAGATCTTTATTATTCTTCTTTCCATGGCATTCTTTGGCATTGATTTTCCATGATCATCTCCACATAATGTCAGCTCCTTAGGTAGGACCATGGAGCTGGGGTGAGGTAAATTGAGATGGGAGTTGAATTTGAGTGAAAATGGCTTTTCACTAGGATTGAGTAGATTTACTTGAATAAATTCTTCTAAATGTGTTCCTTGTCTTTAGCAAAGGTGATTTAAAAGGCTATTCAAGACAGTTTTGTCAACACGCTTGTTTTGGGGAAACGAGAACTTGTCAAGTTCTTCATACAGCCATTCTGAGAGTCTTTCAGATAGCTAGTTCTTGTGAAATAAAAGGATAGTGTCACCATGTATATCTTTTGATGAAAATTTTATTTTGAATTTTTAAATATTCATAAGAAATTTCCCAAATCATATATAATAGTTCCAGTTACTAGAGTTATATTGTAGACAATAAAGTATGTAACATGAAATTTCACCCCCTACATACTTGCATTATAATTAAATGGTCTTATGTTGTATACTGCCTTGATAGTTAGTAGCTGTGTAGTATAGTCCATATCTTTTAAACTTCTTCAACTAAAGTATCATCTATAAATACGAAATAATAGTATCCAATTTATAGAAAATTTTGAGGCTTCAATGAGAAGATATGTATATAATGTCTGGTTTAATGGTTTATATTAAACACTCAGTTACTGCTGCTGCTAAGTCACTTCAGTCATGTCCGACTCTGTGCGACCCCACCAGGCTCCCCCCGTCCCTGGGACTTTCCAGGTAAGAACACTGGAGTGGGTTGCCATTTCCTTCTCCAATGCATGAAAATGAAAAGTGAAAGTGAAGTCGCTCAGTCGTGTCCGACTCTTAGCGACCCCATGGATTGCAGCCTACCAGGCTCCTCCATCCATGGGATTTTCCAGGCAAGAGTACTGGAGTGGGATGCCATTTCCTTCTCCAATGCATGAAAATGAAAAGTGAAAGTGAAGTCGCTCAGTCGTGTCCGACTCTTAGCGACCCCATGGATTGCAGCCTACCAGGCTCCTCCATCCATGGGATTTTCCAGGCAAGAGTACTGGAGTGGGATGCCATTGCCTTCTCCAAACACTCAGTTAATGTTCACTAACTTATTTTTTGTTTATATTTATTCTGGTTTATTTTGGGGATATTGTTGACAGATAACATTGTGAAAATTCACAGTGTACAACCTGATTTTACACATTCATATATTGCAATATGATGGTCACCAGAGCATTGGTTAACATCTCCATCATGTCACATACTTATTATATGTTTTCTTGTGGTGAGAAAATTTAAGATGTAGTCTCTTACCAACTTTAAATGATATAATGCTGTAATGTTAAGTATAACCACAATGCTGATCATTAGATCTCTAGGATTTATTCATCATATAATTGCAAGTGTATACCCTTTGACTAACATTTTCCCAATTCTCCCATTCCTCAACCACCGGTAACTACCATTCCACTTTCCATTTGCGAATTCAGCTTTTATAGATTCCACAAATAAGTGATGCCATGCAATATTTATCTTTTTCTGTGTAACATTTCACTTAGCATAATACTCTCAGGATCCATCAATATCCTTGCCACTGGCAGGATTTCCTTCTTTCTCATGACGGCCTAATCAATTGTGTTGAATATACCACATCATTTTTAATCATTCATCCTTTGATGGACACTTAGGTCGTTTCCATATCTTGGCTATTTTGAATAATGCTCCAGTAAACATAAAGTGCAGATACATATTTTTTTAATATTCCGTTTTCATTTCCATCAGATATATATTCAAAATAGGATTTCTGGGTAATATGATAGTTCCATTTTTAATTTTTTAAGGCATCTTCATTCCATCCTCCGTAATGGCTGAACCACCATACATTCCTTCCAGCAATACAGAAGGATTCTCTATTCTCCACATCTTTGCCACAGATTATCCCTAGTGTTCTGATGATAACCATTCTAACAGATGGAGGTGACATCCCATTGTGGTTTTGATTAGTGTTTTCCTGATAATTAGTGGTGAGAAACTTTTCTTGTATATGATGGCAATGTTCGTATCTTCTTTGGAAAAATGTCTCTTCAGTTCCTCTGCCCATTTTTAAAATTGATTAGCTTGTTTGATCTTTTATTATTATTGAGTTTTTAAAAATTCTTTACATATCTTGGATATTAACCTTTTATCTCTTATGTGGTTTGCAAATTTTTTTTCCCATTCTGTATTTTGCCACTTAATTTTGTTGATTGTTTCTTTGATTATGCAGAACTTTTGAGTTTGATACAGTTCCATTTATTTATTTTTTTTTATGTGTTGGTTTTGGTGTCATAACCAGAAAATCTTTGCCAGAGCAATATTAAGAAGATTTCTCCCAATGTTTTATATAGGAGTTTCACATTTTCATGTCTTATGTTTAAGTCTTCAATCTATTTCAATTTGAAATTTGTCAGTACTGTGAGATAGGAGTTTATTTTCATTTTCCTGTTGTGGTTATCAGTTTTTTCTTAGCCCATTTTTTGAAGAGATTCTCCATTCATCATGGAATATTTTGGCTCTCTTATCAATACTGATTGACGGCATATACAGGGGTTTAATCCTGGAATTTCTGTTTTGTTCCACTGTTTCAGGTGAAAGGTTGTTGTTGAATCGCGCGAATACACCAGGATTCTTGGCCCCCGGAGGAGAAGAATTCAATCCTGGGCCAGAGATGAGGCTTGATCGCTCAGAGCTTTTGTGTAATAAAGTTTTATTGAAGTATAAAAGAGATAGAGAAAGCTTCTGACGTAGGCATCAGAAGGGGGCAGAAAGAGTACCCCCCTGCTAGTCTTTAGCTGGATGTTATATAGTCACTAGCAGTCTGTTAATGAAAGAAAGGAATGTCTTAAAATTCAGAATGGCACCAGGCCCCTCACCCATAAGATGCATTTTGGGATAATCTTGGCACCAAATGGTTTATCCTGGGCCATAAAATGATTAACTTGAATCTTGAAGAAGGGCAGACCATCATACAAATAGTTTCATTTACATAGATTAGGGGAACAATATCCATACTGGTTTGTCAAGTAGGTTCTGGGCCAAGAGGCGAACCGACTTGGAGACAGAGTTTGGGGTAAAGGCATAGTACATTAGCATAGCTTAAGACAAACATTTCCATAAGAAAAAGGCATTGGTTATCTCTAGGCTCAAGAATAGCTAACTTCAGGTGAAACCAGGTGTCATTATGGCAACACAGTATTTTAAGAGAAACCTCCCTTTAAATTTGTATAGAGAAGGAAAAAATATTGCTAGTTTGTTTCCTCCTGCCGCTTAAGAGAGAGAAAAATGTCTGACACTTGCAGGCTATTTCCTCTATTTGGAGACCCCTGGCCTTCCTGCCTGTTACCCTCTCATAGGTATGCATTTTTATGCCAATACCATAGTTTTTTTTTATTACTATAGATTTATAGCATGTTTACAAATCAGAAAGTATGATGCCCCCAGCTTTGTTCTTCTTTGTAAGGATTGCTTTGGCTATGTAGGATCTGTTGTGGTTCTATACAAATTTGGGATTCTTTTTTTTTTCGTTTATCTGAAAATACCATTAGAATTTTGATAGAGATTACATTGAATCTGTAGATGACTTTGTGTGGTATGGGCTTTTCACCATATTGATTCCTTTGATCCATGAACACAGGATGTCTTTCCATTGTTTATGTCTTCTTCAGTTTATTTCATCAAAGTCTTCTCATGCTACAGATTATTCATTTCCTTGGTTCAATTATTCCTTCATTGTTTCTAATGATATTTTGTTGCTATTTTAATACTTGTCTTTTATAATGCTATTGTGAATGGAATCATTTTATTTATTTTTAAAATATTTCATCGGTAGGATATAGAAGTAGCAACTGATTTATCTATGTTTATTTTACATCCTGCAACTTTACTGGATTTACTGATTAATTCTAAAAGTTTTTTGGTAAAATTTTCAGGATTTTTCTATATATAAGATCATATCATCTTCAAATAAAGACAGTTTTACTTCTTCCTTTAGCATGCCTTTTATTTTATTTTTTAATCATGCCTGATAACTCTTAACTAGAATTTCCAGTGCTATGCTGAATATGTGCACTCTGATTTTGTTCCATTTAGAGTAAGAGATTTTAAACTTTCATCACTGAGAATAATGTTCCCTGTAGGTTTGTTGTAAATGACCTTCACTGTGTTGAAGTTTGTTGCTTTGTTTCCCAATTTGTTGACGATTCTTGTCATGAAAAGATACTGTATTTTTCAAATACTTTTTTTTCTCTCCTGAGATGACTGAATGATTTTTATCTTCCATTCTATTCAGGTAGTATAATATTTAATTAATATGGTTGTGTTGAAGTTTGTTACTACTTTTCCCAGTTTGTTGAAGTTTCTTGCCATGAAAAGATACTGTATTTTTCAAAATACCTTTTTTTCCCTCTACTGAGATGACAGAATGATTTTTATCTTTTATTTTATTCATGTATTAAGAATACAACACTTACTAGCATTATTATATTGAATTATCCTTGTATCCATGAAATAAACCACATTTGATCATGGTGTATGATCCTTCCAACATTCTGTTGAATTTGGTATACTGATATTTTGTTGAATATTTTTGCATCTGTTATTAATCAAGGATATCTGTCTATAGTCTTCTTGTCATGTCCTCATCTGTCTTTAGATATTAGAGTAATGCTGGCCTGGTAAATTGTGTTTAGAAGTGTTTCCTCTGCTTCCTTTTTTTGGAAGAATTTGAAAAGAATTGATGTTGATCTTCTTTAAATATTTGGTAGAATTCACCAATGGAACCATCTAGTCCTGGAATTTTCTGTGTTGAAAATTTTTCATTACTGATTCATTCACCTTATTCTTTGTTGTTTCTTCATGATTCAGTCTTAATAAATTGTATGTTTCCAGAAATATATCCATTTTTTTCTGGGTTATCCAAATCTTGGCATATTATTGTTTATAGTATACACTTATGATTCTGTTTTTTCTATGATATCAGTTGTAATATCTCTAATTTCTTTTCTGATATTTTGCTTTCATTTTTCTTAGTCTAGATAAAGATTTGTCATTTTGTTAATTTTTTCCAAAAAAAGCAGTTCTTACTTTTGCTATATTTTTTCTGTTGTTTGTCTGGTGTCTGTTTCATGGTTTCCTTTATGACTTTTATTATTTTCTTCTTTCCTTCCTAACCTTGGGCATAGTTTGCTCCTCTTTGTAGTACTTTAAGATGGAAAATTCACTTATTTATTTGATATTTTCTTTTTTCTTAATACATGCATTTATCAGTATAAACTTCCCTTCTAAGAACTGCTTTTGAAACATCTCATAGGTTTTGTTCTGTTGCGCTTCCATTTTTATTTGTTTGGAGATTGTGAATATTGCTGCAGTGAACATGGAAGTGCAGATATCATTTTGAGGTGCTGATTTCATTTCCTTTGGTTTGAAATTTCTGTATCATTAGTAGTTTTGTTTTTAACTTTTTGAGGACTCACTATATTCTTTCCCACAATGACTGTACCAGTTAGTATTCCGGTGAAATTGTTTCATTTGGGTTCTTTTAATTAGTTGGAATCTTGTTAATGATTATAAGTCATGTGCTCATATAGGACAACAAATAATCATTCCTTCAGAATTTTCAAAATTCTGGAACATAAAAGACTACTATTCTGACTCTCTTTATAGTGGTTTTATTTTATATAATGCTTTTCTTGTGTTCTTTTTTGAATCCTCTAAACATCTTAATTTATCGGCATGTGATTCATTTTTTTCCCTCTGCTTTCTATCACTTATTATTTCAACCATAGATTTAAAAATACATAGAAGATCAAATACTTATTAGATAATATTTAATATACCTTAGCATTTTTCTGTGGCTTTTTTCATATTTGAAAAATCTTTTAAAATAAAGTTCAGTGCATATGACTGAGGGCCATCCTTTGTCCTCTCTGACTACTTCCCTCCACTCTTTTTGTAACACTGTCCTGAAGTTTATATACTCCGTACATTTGTATAATATGTATGTGTTTATATGGGCTTTCCTGGTGGCTCAGCTGGTAAAGAATCTGCATGCAGTGCAGGAGACCTGGGTTCGATCCCTGGGTTGGGAAGATCCTCTGGAGAAGGGAAAGGCTACCCACTCCAGTATTCTGGCCTGGAGAATCCCATGGACTGTGAGTTCATGGGATCACAACAAGTTGGACACAACTGAGCAACTTCACTATGTTTATATATATATATATATATGACTGTTCTCACTCATATATGTTATCATACAAGTTTGTTTTAAGGAGTTTTAAATGCTGTATATTTTAGGGTGTCTCATGCTATGAGGGTCTTGCCCCATAAGTAAACCTGTTAAGTGAAGTCTCTCAGTCGTGTCCGACTCTTTGTGACCCCATGGACACCAGGCTCCTCTGTCCATGGGATTTTCTAGGCAAAAGTACTGGAGTGGGCTGCCATTTCCTTCTCCAGGGAATCTTCCCGACCCAGGATGGAACCCAGGGCTCCCGCATTGTAGACAGACAAACCTATTAAAGCATTGCTCAAATTGGTCTCATTGTGTGCAACTGGCCCTTCAAGGTCATATCTTTTTAAAAATTTAGATTAGCCTCAAATCCTCTTATATCACCATAGCAAATAATTTAATTGTGACCAATAAGGCAGGAGAATTTTGGGGTGATCTCCTAGAAAATACTTTTATCTACTAAGAAAAACATGAAAACAGTCTCTTCTAGATTTTGCCAAATCTGGCATCTTTCATGGAATTTACATAATCAAACTGCTTAACTTCCTTTAAATTTAAATAAAGGATTTTTTAATTATTGTTATGATTTGGGGAATCTTTATCTATGGACAGAATAACTACTAAGAGAATATACAATTTTATTCATTCAATATCTCTATAGTATTTATATGATAAATGTTCTCATACCCATCTATTTGTTTATCTATGCATCCATCCATGGCATTGATTTAAGTGATTGTAAAGAAGGCAGGTTCAAAATTAGTGGAGTGATCATGCAGGCTAAAAACTCAGGATTTGAAATAAAGACAGTCTGTAGACCTGAGGCTGAATCTTTTCTTTGGGAAAGCTCAGTTTTTGTTCTAAAGGCCTTTCAAGTGATTATATGAAGCCCACCTGCTTTATCAAGGAGACCCTACTTAAATTCAACTGACTGTGGATATTAACCACAGCTACAAAACTTATTCACAGAAGCACTGAGATTAGTGTTCACATGTAAAACTAACAATCACATTTTGCATAAAAACTATGGCATGGGAACACTTTAGGATTTAAAGAGTGTTGTATTAACAATTTCAGAATGTACTCACTCACCTTTGAAATCAGTGTACTGTAATTTCTGTGAAATACAGTCTTAAAAATACAGTGAAGGATATAGGGCCCCACATTACCTTAGAAATACCTAAATTATCTACCTTCCTGAGCCCAATCTAGTGAATGAAAAAACATAAAAAGGTTATATATGTATAACCTTAATTCCCTTTAAGAAATAATAAAATTTTAAAACAGAGAGTATCAAGGGTCACATAAAAATATTGTTTGCATAGTAAATGCAGATATCTTCTGGAGTTAAAAATTACAGTACTAGTTTCTCACAGCTGACTGTCAGGTTATTATAGTAAGATATGAGTAAATAATTACACAATTATGAGGACAGTAATAAAACAAAAAGAAAAAATAGTGTATAACAGCCTTGTGCATCAGTTGAAACTGCCAAGATAAGGCAAATCTGGAAAAATGCTTTCCTTGGTAAGCAATGTTGATGCAAAAAATAAACAGTCAATAATGGGATTAGAAAAGAGCTTTGTTTGAGCTACACTGAGGCCTATAGCCTGGGGGAGACAGATTGAAGAAGCACTTGAATTGTATCCCACTGGGCTACAGAATGGGAGAGACTTATATAGGCAGAAACCACCTAGTTACATAAATTATTTGTCAAGAATTAGGATTGGAGCTGGTAAGAAGTAGGGATGGTCATTAAGAAAGGTTTGGTTGATGATCGAAATGGTTGTATAGTTACAGTGGGAGACTTTAAGACCATAAAGTTGCAGTTGGCAGCTGGTAGCAGATCTTGTTTTGAAAATGGCTGGTGTCGTCCTTAAGTTTGTTACAGTTCAGAAAAGTCAGGTTCTTACTGATGCAGGAACCTGTCTGAAACTACATATGCAGTGGCCACTGAACTCTATTTTGGGTCCTTGAAACAGTTACTCCATTTTAATTTTTTAAGTGCATTATTTTCTTTAATAGTCAAAGCAGATGTACAATGCATGTTTGGCAGGCCATGAGAAAGGCTGTTCTAGTTAGCATAAATTCAAGTCAAACTAATCCAGGACGACTTGCTCATATCTCAGTATGTGAAAATTTTTTCGATCAGCAGCATGTGTAAGGGTGGTAGCATTGTAATTACAGAGAAATACTTATGGATTATTTGGATGTATTGAGAAAACATAGGAAACATAATACTTTGATGGAAGGCAATCATGTTAATAATATTTGCTAGAATTGGTGATGCTCTCAGAAATTAATGAGAGGTGAGTCCCCTGAGGTCAATAGAGTCTGAAAATCACTAACTCCAAGATTCTGCTTTAAGTCATGTATACAACTGGTATAAATCTCCACTTGTGTAACAGAACATTTGTAAGAAATTGTATTTTTGTACTCTGCTGCTCCTGTCTTGTTCTTATAGGTACAGTGGATTCTTTCTTCACTAGGACAGACGTGCTGTTAAAGATTTTATTTGCATTTAACGCTTGGCCAGAAATAGTCTAAGCTCTGCATTTCGTGTAGGAGGCAGGATTATCAAGTCTTGGTCAGTGTTGTGCTGGTATGAAAAAGAGAAATAAAGAAGAAAAAAGCAACAAAGGAGAAAAAAAAGAGATGGTAAAAAATGGGTTTAGAGTAAGGAGGGAATGAGAGAAACAGAGCTGAGGTGGGGGAGGGATACACATTAATATAAAGAAGTAATAATTTATGAAAGAGCTTTTCATCTTTAATTCTGATCATTTGTCTCTATTTTATCAATAGAAATTCAGTCTTAAATATTTAGCAGTTAAATGCATTGGCTGATAATAATGTAGCAAATAAATCTAAGAGCTGGATAAATTTCAAAAGCTATATTATCACCATTTATAGACTCAACTCTGCAAAAAGTTTAAAAACACTTCCAGCTCTTTACTGATGTTATGTTTGGTGGTGTCATTGTAGGTTTATCTTATTATTGTTACATTGAGTTAAGGTTATACTTTCCAGGATTTTATAAAGTTCATAATTTGAGCATCAGTTTTTAATTCAGTTCTGTTGCTCAGTTGTTATTTTACAATTAGGGCATGTTGAAGTAGCAAAAGGATTTCTATCAGAATTAACATTAATGCTGTTTAAATATCAATTCCTAAACAAATTATGATTTAACTTAAATATACTTGTATTTTATTTCTTTTTGATTTATAAGAATCTAACAGATTATCATTTCTCTTTAGATCCATGTTTCATTCCTTCTATAATATATACAAAGAAATTACCGTACTGACCGTATTGGAGTCAGAATGTCTTTGCTTTCTTTCCTTATTCCAGCATTGTCACAATGGAAACATAGGAACAAAGTGGAGACAGGAATTAACAGATGTATGTAAACTAACTTACTGATATTTTGCATTTGAGTAATATAAATATGTATTTTTTACAACTGGCTGGACAAAAAGAATTTGCTAGGTAACCAGAAAGAGTCAAGCATTCAATAACTTGTTAGGGTGATACAATATGAGAGGGTGGGAAGCTTTGGAAGAATGGCATTGAAACATGTAAAATATCATGTATGAAATGAGTTGCCAGTCCAGGTTCGATGCATGATACTGGATGCTTGGGGCTGGTGCACTGGGATGACCCAGAGGGATGGTATGGGGAGGGAGGAGGGAGGAGGGTTCAGGATGGGGAACACATGTATACCTGTGGCGGATTCATTTTGATATTTGGAAAAACTAATATAATTATATAAAGTTTAAAAATAAAATAAAATTTAAAAAAAAGGAATGCATCATAGATCAGTTACAATTCATTTTATTTCCCTTTTTAAAGGAAGTAATTTAAGATTTTTCTAAGACTCTCTGCTGACATTTTAGGTAAAGAATGGGATATTTTTTCATTGTACTAAAAACCATTAGCCATTTATAAATCTTCTTTTTAAATGTGATTATCAGAAGTGATGTCCTAATATTTTTAAATAAATATTAAATTTTTAAAAATTAAAAAAAAAAAGAAAATATAAGACCTGATTTGTTAGATAGAGTAGAGCAATGTAAATCTGCTGTACCCTAACTCGCTTGTATATCTTTAGGTGGTCAATTCACTGTAATACATGATCCACCCAGACCACCCTACTGTCATTCTATAGAGAACAATGAGTTAGACATGGAATTCAAGTGAAACATAGTCTCTCCTATCCCTGCAGTTCAATTTGATGAAGACATACATTTTCCTAATGGCTCACCAAATAAAACTCTACAATGTTAAAATGGCATATTACAGAAAATTTTGTGAAATATTAATGTGAGAAAGAGTGAAATTCATTCTGACCGCTAGCCCTAGAAAGATGCAACAGAGAAGTTAACATTTGAGTAATTCTTAAAAACAACTAAAATTTGTATGTTTATCTTACTCTTTAAGATCAGAATAGTAATACAATCTTTCACCAAATGATGTGTTGTTTATGTTTCAGATAAAACAAACACAATAGCACAAAATGTTTCTATTAGACCATATACAGAAGAATGAAGGGGAGGTAGAGGTGAGTAATGGAAGTACAACCCACAGCAAATTCACATCAACCACCACACATGACATTAGAATCAGAGAAATCTTCAGACTTTGACAAGGCTTCAGTGGTCCACTCATAATTTAAAAATTATTTTGATGGCTTTTGGAAAACTATTAAATATATAAATTTGAATTTCACCGGTAAACTAACAAAAGAAATTGTGCAGATTTACTAACCCTGGGCGTATTAAGTCCAACCCAGTTGAGTTGTATCTGTACAGTTCCAAGATATTTACATGTACATCTTACAAGCTGCTGTACAAGCAACAATTGAATACTTTATTACACCTCCCTAATGAGTTGTTACCTTTACTGCTTCATTAATATAATTGGAACCAGGACTTGTTTAGCCCTAGCCATGAGATTTCAAAGGGACTGATTATCCTGTGACCCCCTTGGAACAGCACTTAAAAGCAGAAAAGGGATGTGCTTGAAGAACACAACTACTGACGCAGTTGAAATTCCTCACAAATGAGAAAATTAAAATTTGACACTAATAAGGTGATTGCTGAAGCCCTACTTTTTTAAATTAGTATCCCATTCTTTTCCTGCTTTGTTTCTTTTAATTCAATCTAAAAAGTTATGGGAAGTAGCCCTAATGGATAAAGCATGGCATAATATGTAAAGTGAGAGAAGGACATTTTATTAAAAGTTTGTACTTCAAATCAAATTTCTATACATAAATATATAGACTATAAATATATCAACCTTGATTTGAAGTCTGACTTGTTTTAAATAAGTGTATAATAGATAATGCTTAACAGTCAGTAGGTGATTCTGCAAAGTGATACAAAATAGTATGTTAATTCAAATCCTTTACTGTTAGTCATCATTATTTTAAATTTTTAAAAATATTTGTTGATGGCATTGGGCAAGGAGCCATAGCAGCAGCTTCAATCTCTGTTTCTTTCTTTCATATTTCTCTATTTTGTGTTCCTCTAAAATATCTTTAAAGATATGTGTACATATTATGTATATATATATATGTATATAAAAGAATATAAATTGCAAATTTCACAAAGTTATGAGTACTATAGTAAGCAAGTAAACTCAATGGGTATGATCTCTATTAATGGCTTTTCCCCCCTATTATTTTAGCAGTTTGGCAGTATTCTGTTCCAACAATAGTATCATTATTTTTAATATATATAAAGTTCTCTGAACTTTGAGTTTTTCAATGTGTTAATATTGGAAATTACAGATATAAGAGTCTCATTGTGTCTTACTTTCTTTATAGTATTCCTTTACACACACACACACACACACACACACGTGCTCTTGTTTATTTCATCAGTTTTCCATCAATGGACATTTCAGATGTTTCCAATCTTTGGCTCTTAGTATTAGAATCAGTATTACTTAAATGTGTCATATCAAGCTAGTGTATAAGGAAGATAATTTCACATTTTTCACTTTGTTAAATGTCCAACATGCTGTCCTGGGTCTTTACTCTCCACGGATTATCTCATTGCAGGGAATAAGTAAAGAAGTTCTTCAGACTGGGCAAAGGAAAGGAAATAAAAATGGCTTTAAAGTACAACAAAATAAAAATATGTAATTATATTCATATGAGAAAAAAATAATTACTAAATTTGTCAATTTAAGGGTGTATGTCCCCAAATATTCTGCCTTTGCTTCTGTCAATCTTGCTGTGGGGCTGAATTCTGCCCCGGCCCCAAGTTCATATATGGAAATCCTAACCCCCAGTATTACAGTATTTAGAGATGGAACTTTTGGGAGGCAATTGGGTTTTGATGAAATTATGAGGGTGGAGTCCTCATGATGGGATTGGTGCTTTTATACGGAGAGATACAAGTGACCAACCACCCTTTCTCTTTCCCTCCCTTTCTCTCTCCATCTGTCCTCTCTGTTCCTTCTTCCTCCTCTAAACCTCTCTTTTTCTTGGCCTCTCTCTATCGTGTAAAGCACAGTGAGGAGGTAGCTATCTGCTAGCTAGGAAGAGAACTCTCACCAGAAACTAACCATGCATGTGGCATCCTGATCTCAGGCTTCCAGCCACCAGAACTGTTAGAATATGAGCTTCTGCTCGCAGCCAAAGCTGACTAGGACAGAAGACTGCCTCCCCTACTTTCCCTGTAAATCCCATCTTCTTTTCTCAGTCAGGCACTCAGTTATTGTCATAGACCTGGCTCTTTTTGTAACATTAATTTTCCTTCTCTGCTGGATCATTCTAATCAGAACACAAATTTAGAAAAGCACTCATTGACCTCAAATCACTTTTGGCCTCTGCCCCATTCTTTGCTATTATATCCATGTATTGAAAGCAAAACTCACTGAAAGACTAATCTGTATTTGCCAGTTCCACCTCCATTTTCAGCTCAGCCCACTCTAATCAGGAATTTATCTCTGTCTCTAGATGGAAATAGATCATGACAAGTCAGCAGTAACCCCCACAATTGAAATGGACTGATCTTTTTCAACTCCTCCTATAATGTTGAGAGACAGTTGATCACTCCCTGTGTTAAAACAAAGAGACAAAAATCTTTTCTTACCTCAGCTATTAGGATATCATATTCTCATGTTTGTTCCTCAACTTTTGGCACTCCTCAATCTCTTTTTCTGGATTCTATTATTTCCTTTCCTTCAAAATGTTGGAGAGTTCCAAACATCTTCCCATGAGATTTTTATCATCTTAGGTATGTGTCTTCACTGGATGTTCCCATCTAGCTCTACTACTTTAAATATTTCTCCCTTAAATGAATGAAACATTCATATATCAAGCCATTTATTATACATCATCATGTGGATCTATAATAAGCATTTAAAGTTACCATGCATAAAATTGAACTCTTGTTTCTCCCTATGAAGCCCATTCAGTAAGTGGAGCCACAAATTTTTCTAGAAAGATTATTGGTACTATTTTAATTCCTCTCCTGCTCTCATAAACTGTATCAGCTATTACCATATTAGTTTTGCAGAGCATTAATAATATATTCCAAAACCTACCACACCTCACCTCTTACTACTATCCCATCCTAAAGCAAAATGTCTGTTATTCTAGAATAAATCAAAAACCTTCTAATCCATCCTCTTGCCTTCCCTCGTGGCTTCCTTTGATCTGTTCTGTACAGGTTGGAGAGGATCCACTTAAAATCACTATCAAAGTCATCCAAAATGTTTTTGTTGTGTTAAAAATGCAATACTTACCATGGCCTCTTACATTACTAGTCCCAATATGGCCTAATCCATGGGTAATATGTCTAATTTCATCTCCTATTATTGAATGCCTTTCTTTATGATGTCCAGCACACTGAACCGCTTGTCATTCTTGAAGTCTAGTTTATTCCATCCCCATGACATTCTGTTCCCATCAAACTAGAAATTAACTCCTTCCTGAATTCAGTATTCTGGCCTGGAGAATTCCATGGACCGTATATAGTCCATGGGATCACAAACAGTCTGACAAGACTGAGTGACTTTTACTTTCACCTTCAACTTTTGACTTCATTTGTATAACTGCTTGAAAATCTTCTCAAAAAGTATTTTTTTCTCTCATCATTTTATCTCAAGCAGTACTTTCAGGCTTTTTAATTATCTTATCTTGCTTTTCAATTCTTCATATAACTATACATATTATAGTTTTGTATATATAAAATACTTCCTTCCACCTCTTTCTCATGCATCTCCAACATTTAACTAAGATTCATAAGACCATGACTTTTATCAGTTATTTTACTCATAAACGAAGGTTTACATATTGTATTCTTTGATAAATATTGCAGAATTTCTTTATTTACAGGTTGAAGCCATTTTATTTCCTATGTATGTAAGACTAAGCCTCATGTTATGGATTATTTGTTCTTTGTAGATTTATGTGTCTCAGTCTACCTGGTCTCTGTCTCCTGCTGTGTGTGGCCACTGATGTCACTGTTCAGTTTGTTGTTGCTTTTGGTATTAAACTTGTTTTTTAAAATTTGGAATCGTAGGAGTGGCCTCTTGGCCTAAACTGCTTAGTGGTCCATCAGCAAGTGATCAGAGTTTATGGCCCAGCAGTTTGAGCAAATTAGTGTTTATGCTTTTCTGTGGCATCTATGTATGAATGGGGAGATCACTGATTTAGGGCAGTTTTCATGTCCTTAGTTAGCTAGGGTTGTACAGACATTTTGAACTGTCTCTGAGTATATGTAGACAGTACCATAGACATACAGAGGGCTTATCAGCCTGGGACAGGACGTTTTATTAATAAGTGTGTCTCTATTTTCTCATTCTTTGCTGAAGACTTGACTAGATATAGATGGGCAATGGGCATGTGGTCCTCAACATAAAGAAGCACAATTCCATGAATCACCACGTGGAGAAGAGTCAGTCAGTAAAAGGAATTGGTATATGACTGAGAGAAAGCTCTATATTTGTTCACTCTCTTGTGTTTTTTGCTTCACTTGTACCATGCCCTAGCCTTTTCTAATACATTTGCAGCATGATTTTGGCAAGTTTTTAATATTTCCAACCTGAAAGGAAAACAAAGACAATATTTTCCACTGTATTAAAGTTGATATATCATGCTTTCTATTATGTATTTATGTTGTATGTGGAGATATTTTTACATATATATATATATTAATTTTGGGAAACAGTGTAGCTAGAAAAGTTAAACTAGCGATGTTCTCATGTAAGATAGTTGCAATTGTAATTAAATATAATCCCCGTGTTCTGTATAAGGATGTTAAACTTGGCTACAGAACTATGTCTTACTTTATTTGGAAATATCTGGGACTGATTGATTTATTTTTTTAAATTTTTGTAGAAGTATAGTTGACTTGGGGCTTCCCAGGTGGCAAGGTGGTAAAGAACCCACCTGCCAATGCAGGATATATAGGAGACAGAAGAGACTTGGGTTTGATACCTGGGTCAGGAAGATCCTCTGCAGGAGGGCATGACAACCCAATCCAGTACGCTTGCCTGGAGAATCTCATGGACAGAGGAGCCTATTGGGCTACAGTCCATGGGGTCACAAAGAATCAGATGCGACAGAACCAACTTAGTATGCACACACAATAGTTGACTTAGCATATTTTGTGTTTCATTTGTACCACATAGTGAATCAGTACTTTTATAGATTATATTCCATTTCAGTTTATTACAAGGTAATGACTCTACTTCCTTGTGTTCTAAAAACATACTGTGACTTATCTATTTTATACATAGTAATGTGTATTACTTAATCCTATACCCCTGTCTTGCCCTGTCTCCTTCCTTGACCCACTGGTGACTACTAGTTTCTTACCAATATCTGAGTCTGTTTCCGTTTTGGTGTATGTATGTAATATATGTACATATGTATGTATGTATGTATATATATATATATATATAATCAGTTCAGTTCAGTTGCTCAGTCGTGTTCTACTCATTGCGACCCCATGAATTGCAGCATGCCAAGCCTCCCTGTCCATCACCAACTCCCGGAGTTCACTCAGACTCATGTCCATCGAGTCAGTGATGCCATCCAGCCATCTCATCCTCTGTCATCCCCTTCTCCTCCTGCCCCTAATCCCTCCCAGCATCAGGGTCTTTTCCAATGAGTCAACTCTTTGCATGAGGTGGCCAAAGTACTGGAGTTTCAGCCTTAGCATCATTCCTTCCAAAGAAATCCCAGGGCTGATCTCCTTCAGAATGGACTGGTTGGATCTCCA
>NW_011494695.1:2729233-2739790 GCF_000754665.1 Bison bison bison
TTCAGAATGGACTGGTTGGATCTCCTTGCAGCCCAAGGGGCTCTCAAGAGTCTTCTCCAACACCACAGTTCAAAAGCATCAATTCTTCAGCGCTCAGCCTTCTTCACAGTCCAACTATCACATCCATACATGACCGCAAGAAAAACCATAGCCTTGACCTGATTGACCTTTGTTGGCAAAGTAATATCTCTGCTATTCAATATGCTATCTAGGTTGGTCATAACTTTCCTTCCAAGGAGTAAGCGTCTTTTAATTTCATGGCTGCAGTCACCATCTGCAGTGGTTTTGGAGCCCCCAAAAATAAAGTCTGACACTGTTTCCACTGTCTCCCCATTTATTTCCCATGAAGTGATGGGGCCAGATGCCATGATCTTTGTTTTCTGAATCTGCTGGATCATCAAAAAAGCAAGAGAGTTCCAAAATACATCTATTTCTGTTTTATTGGCTATGCTAAAGCCTTTCACTGTGTGGATCACAATAAACTGTGGAAAATTCTGAGAAAATGGGAATACCAGACAACCTGACCTGCCTCTTGAGAAACCTATATGCAGGTCAGGAAGCAACAGTTAGAAATGGACATGGAACAACAGACTGCTTCCAAATAGCAAAAGGAATATGTCAAGGCTGTATATTGTCACCCTGCTTATTTAACTTCTATGCAGAGTACATCATGAGAAACGCTGGGCTGGAAGAAATACAAGCTGGAATCAAGATTGCCAGGAGAAATATCAATCACCTCAGATATATACACACACACACACACACATATATACATATATATATATACACATATATGCACTGATACATACATACATACATACACACACACATATATATATGTGGAGAGTTCTGACAAAATGTGGTCCACTGAAAAAGGAAATGGCAAACCACTTCAGTATTCATGTCTTGAGAACCCCATGAACAGTATGGAAAGGCAAAAAGTCGGACACTGAAAGATAAACTTCTCAGGTTGATAGGTGCCCAATATGTTACTGGAGATCAGAGAAGAAATAACTCCAGAAAGAATGAAGAGATAGAGCCAAAAAAACAGCAATACCCAGTCGTGGATGTGACTGGTGATAGAAGCAAAGTCTGATGAGGTAAAGAGCAATATTGCATAGGAATCTGAAACATTAGGTCCATGAATCAAGGCAAATTGGAAGTGGTCAAACAAGAGATGGTAAAAGTGAACATTGACATTTTAGG
Source organism: Bison bison bison (assembly GCF_000754665.1). NCBI lineage: Eukaryota > Metazoa > Chordata > Mammalia > Artiodactyla > Bovidae > Bison > Bison bison. The sequence continues at coordinate 2,730,440 of NW_011494695.1, forward strand.
AATCAGCAAATAAAATGGACTGGAATGGGTGAATTTAACTCAGATGATCATTATATCTACTACTGTGGGCAGGAATCACTTAGAAGAAATGGAGTAGCCCTCATAGTCAACAAGAGTCTGAAATGCAGTACTTGGATGCAATCTCAAAAATGATAGAATGATCTCTGTTTGTTTCCAAGGCAAACCATTCAACATCGCAGTAATCCAAGTCTATGCCCTGGCCACTAATGCTGAAGAAGCTGAAGTTGAATGGTTCTATGAAGACCTACAATATCTTCTAGAACTAACACCCATAAAAGATGTCCTTTTCACTATAGGGGACTGGAATGCAAAAGTAGGAAGTCAAGAAACACCTAGAGTAACAGGCAAATTTGGCCTTGAAGTACAGAATGAAGCAGGGCAAAGGCTAATAGAGTTTCACCAATAGCAAACATCCTCTTCCAACAACACAAGAGAAGACTACACATGGACATCACCAGATGGTCAATACCAAAATCAGATTGATTATATTCTTTGCAGCCAAAGATGGAGAAGCTTTATACAATCAGCAAAAACAAGACCAGGAGCTGACGATGGCTTAGATCATGAACTCCTTATTGCCAAATTCAGACTTAAATTGAAGAAAAGAGAAAACCACTACCATTCAGATATGACCTAAATCAAACCTGTTATGATTATACAGTGGAAGTGACAAATAGATTCAAGGGATTAGATCTGATAGAGTGTCTGATGAACTGTGGATGGAGGTTTGTGACATTGTACAGGAGACAGGGATCAAGACCATCCCCATGGAAAAGAAATGCAAAAAAGCAAAATGGCTATATGCGGAGGCCTTACAAATAGTTGTGAAAAGAAGAAACATGAAAGACAGAGGAGAAAAGCAAAGATATACTCATTTGAATGCAGAGTTCCAAAGAATAGCAAGGAGAGATAAGAAAGCGTTCCTCAGTGATCAGTGCAAAGAAATTGCACAATTGCACTCATCTCATATGCTGGTAAGGTAATGTTCAAATTTCTCCAAGCCAGGCTTCAACAGTATGTGAACCGTGAACTTCCAGATGTTCAAACTTGTTTTAGAAAAGGCAGAGGAACCATATATCGAATCACCAACATGTGTAGCTGTTGCTGCTGCTGCTGCTAAGTTGCTTCAGTCGTGTCCGACTCTGTGCAACCCCATAGACGGCAGCCCGCCAGGCTCCTTGCCATTTCCTTATCCAATGCATGAAAGTGAAAAGTGAAAGTGAAGTTGCTCAGTTGTGTCCGACTCTTTGCAGCCCCATGGACTGCAGCCTACCAGGCTCCTCCATCCGTGGGATTTTCCAGGCAAGAGTACTGGAGTGGGGTGCCATCGCCTTCTCCAGCCAACATCTGTTGGATCATTGAAAACGCAACAGAGACAGAAAAACATCTACTTCTGCTTTATTGACTATGCCAAAGCCTTTGACTGTGTGGATCACCACAAACTGTGGAAATTTCTTAAAGAGATGGTAATACCAGACCACCTGACCTGCCTCTTGAGAAATCTCTATGCAGGTCAAGAGACAAAGTTAGAACTGGACATGAAACAACAGACTGGTTCCAAACTGGGAAAGGAGTATGTCAAGGCTGTATATTGTCACCCTGCTTATTTAACTTATATGCAGAGTATATCATGAGAAACACTGGGCTGGATGAAGCATAAGCTAGAATCAAGATTGCCGGGAGAAATATCAATAACCTCAGATAGGCAGATGACACCACCCTTATGGGAGAAAGTGAAGAGGAACTAAAAAGCCTCTTGATGAAAGTGAGAGGAGAGTGGAAAAGTTGGCTTAAAGCTCAACATTGAGAAAACTAAGATCATGGCACCTGATCCTATCACTTCATGGCAAATAGATGGGGAAACAGTAGAAGCAGTGAAAGACTTTATCTTTTGGGGGCTCCAAAATCACTGCAGATATGTGAATGCAGCCATGAAATTAAAAGATGCTTACTCCTTGGAAGAAAAGTTAGGACCACCCTAAACAGCATATTATGAAGCAGAGACATTAGTCTGCCAACAAAGGTCTGTCTAGTCAAGGCTATGGTTTTTCCAGTGGTCATACATGGATGTGAGAGTTGAACTATAAAGAAAGCTGAGTGCTGAAGAATTGATGTTTTTGACCTGTGGTGTTGGAGAAGACTCTTGAGAGTCCCTTGGACTGCACGGAGATCCAACTGGTCCATCCTAAAGGAAATCAGTCTTGAATATTCATTGGAAGGACTGATGCTAAAGCTGAAACTCTAATACTTTGGCCACCTGGTGTGAAGAACTGACTCATTTGAAAAGACCCTGATTCTGGGAAAGATTGTAGGTGGGAGGAGAAAGGGACGACAGAGGATGAGATGGTTGAATGGCATCACTGGCTCAATGGACATGAGTTTGAGTAAAGTCTGGGAGTTGGTGATGGACAGGGAGGCCTGGCGTGCTGCAACTGGGGTCTGAGCCCATGTTTTTGGACCAGAAACACAGGGTCAGCTCTGACCTGCCTCAGTTTTCTTTAAGTGTGTACCTTCTTCTTCTCTCAGCACCAGGACCTTTGCCCCAGAAGGGAGAAGTGCTGACGCTAGAAGGTCCTGTTAAGCCTATTGGATCATGGTGGGACATGACCTACACTGGATTGGCTGCAGATAGAAATCTGAGCTCCTTCTGATGCACTACCTTTATAGGTGTCAGCAGTTGCTGTTCTCATCTTGCTCAGAATTAACCTTGGGTTCAAATCCCCTCACAACTGATTACTGCCATCAGCCTCTGTTGCCCCAGCCCTGTTGTAGAGCCACACTGCAAGGCAGGCAAGGCCCGTATTGACTCTTTACATGTATCTCAGTATGGACTGTGGTGGATTAGACACCATCATTATCCTGGGCTCCTTCTGTTGTGCTGCCTCAGTATGTACTAGCAGTGGCCAACGATGACCCACCCAGGCCGGCCTCTCTGGCCCAGAATCCTACTCTCTCACTAGTTGTGGCAGCCCTAGATCCAGTGTGACATGGAGTAAATACGGTTGGAGTGTTTGCTTGTCTAGGCTGGGTCATGGGATTGATGGTCATGGAAAACCAGACAGCCCCTGAAGCAGTCCTCAGTCTCCCACCTCCACACTGCCTTGGGTGCAAGTCAGCATGTATGTGCTCCTCAGGAGCAGAGTCTAGGATTTCCATAGCCCTCCTGTCACTCCTACCAGCCCCCCAACCACTCAAGCAGGTTCATCTTCCCTTTGTAAGCCCTAGAACAGGGGCATTCAGTGTGTCAATTGAACCACTGTCTCCACAGTGTGAATTACTGCTTCTGTAATCTCTCTTCCCTTCTGAGTCCCCTCCCTGGGGACACAGATCCCAACCTGATGGCTTATTTTCTCTTTCTACCCAATTCTGTGTCTGTCTTTGCTTAAAGCCTTGAGTGTACAAGTCTTTCTGCCAGTTTCCAGGTAGTTTTCAGTGAGGATTTTTCCACACATGGATGTATTTTTGACGTGTTCATGAAGTGAGGTGAGTTTCATGTTCTTTTTCTCTGCTATCTTGATTGACCTCTCCAGTTTATAACTATTTGCAAGCAATTTGTATTATAAATAGACATCCTACAATGTTGGTGCTTCCATTTGATAAAATAGAGTAACAAAAGTATAGGAAATATAACACAACTTTAAATTAGCATTTTTTATATCCCTGTTAAAATATAAAATAAATATAGGCTCAATGAATTATACATTTACAATATTTAATTATTACTGTGAAATCTTTTAAATGTGCTTCAAACTATGTCTTGTGCCTACGTACATGCTCAGTTGTGACTGACTGTGACCCGGCAGACAGTAGCCCGCCTCTCTCTGTTGTGCTGAAACCAAATATAAACACATAAAATGTGCTAAGTCCGTTGCTAATAACACTGCACTATTATAATGAATATTGCAATAGTCGTCCTTTTACAAAAAGTTTTCTGACCTAAGTTTTGTTAAAAATAATATAATCACACATTTTATACTTGTAAATAACAAAATATATCCTGAAATACGATTGCTATTTGGTATTTTAATGTGTCCACTTGCTCTCATAAATAACATTCATGTTATCAATTCTAATAAAAAGTCACTAGAGACACTTCAGCTTTTTATTTACTGTATTCAGTTTCAGCATAATAAAAACTGCCCAAGATGTCTTTGAATAGAAAATAAATCACCTTATGCATAACAGATCAATAAAATATCAGACTTTTTCCCTTGGATTTTGTAGCCAATAGCATGTGGCTCTATTTCTGGGCTTAGTTTTCTCAATAAAAATAGATATGGAGGATTACATTTTCATTTTATTTTATACTTCCTCTGTAACTGGCAGTTGACTGATGGTGAGTTTATAATTGCCTTGAGATCATAGATAATATTGTCAGTGTTATATAGCCTACATCCAATAAAATTAAGTAAATAGGTAGCTTTTATTTTTACTTTACTTTTAAAATTAATAGCTCATATTTAATTATTCATTTTTTCTCTCCTTATACTCAAAGATTAATTGAGGATGCAGACTATTTAAGCTTATGGTGCAAGTCTTACCTGACAAATTATATGCGCCTTTGCTTCCAAGGTTCTGTAGGTGCTTCACAATGTTGCCACTAACTCTGTAGTAAGGCATGCTGTTATTTTCCCTTTACCTTTAAATAACAACTACCCTAAAAGAAAAAGATAGGGAATACCGAAGTTTTAACATTTCTAGGGGTCTTCTATACATACTTTCCAAATTTTAGTCAGTAACCAAGACCATATTTCAATGAAGAATTTTGTTTTAAGGACTAATTTTAATAGCAAAAAATTGATGGTATTAATCCACTAGAGACACATGTTTAATTTGTAAGATAAATCTCATAGTTGATTGGGGACACTGCTCTACAGGACATGTTCATTAATAGTCTTTACATCTATGCACATAGGAACATCTCACTATCTCTTCTGAGAACATGGTTTCACACTAAAGAATATCCAGCTATTTAGGTAATAGCTGTCTCCTAGATAACTGTATCCTAAAAAATGAGCCACTCTTAGACATAAATCTTGACAGCAATTATTCTTTGACTTTATATAATTTGCTTGATCAAAATCTCTACCAGTTTTACATCTTTTGGTGCATTTGGTAGGAAAACCTCTAGTTATCTATTTAAAACAAAAGCAAAATAACTTTTCCTAAATATATATTTTATACAATTTTATTGACCCTATATAGCTATAATTTTGGAATAAATGTAAACTATTAGATTACAAGCATTTTCAAGGATTAAAGTTCAATCTTGGATTATCTCAGTAATCAAGATTGTGGTGAAAGAAAATGTAAGAAAAAATATATGTTGATAGCAGAAAGATACATCAAAATGTGTGAAATACAAAACAAAATAAAAACAAAACAAACAAACAAAAAGAAACCCAAAACATGGATAGCCACATGCAAACAAACAAACAAAAAAAATGTGACAGAGACCTTACCCCCTTAAAAAAAAAAAAAAAATTAAAAATTTTATTACACACCTAAATGTAAAGCACAAAACTAAAAGACAACATAGGAGTTAACCTAGATGACTTTAGATATAGTGATGGCTTTATATATTTAACAGCAAAGGTATGATCATGAAAGAAATAGCAGATATGCTAGTTCAGTTCAGTCGCTCAGTCGTGTCTGAATCTTTGCAACCCCATGAATCACAGCACGCCAGGCCTCCCTGGCCATCACCAACTCCCAGAGTTCACTCAAACTCACGTCCATTAAGTCGGTGACACCATCCAGCCATCTCATCCTCTGTCGTCCTGCCTCCAATCCCTCCCAGCGTCAGGGTCTTTTTCAATGAGTCAGCCCTTAGCATGAGGTGGCCAAAGTACTGGAGTTTCAGCTTTAGCATCAGTCCTCCCAAAGAACACCCAGGACTAATCTCCTTTAGAATGGACTGGTTGGATCTCCTTGCAGTCCAAGGGACTCTCAAGAGTCTTCTCCAGCACCACAGTTCAAAAGCATCAATTCTTCTGTGCTCAGCTTTCTTCACAGTCCAACTCTCACATCCATATATAACCACTGGAAAAACCATAGCCTTGACTAGATGGACCTTTGTTGGCAAAGTAATGTCTCTGCTTTTCAATATGCTACCTAGGTTGGTCATAACTTTCCTTCCAAGGAGTAAGTGTCTTAATTTCATGGCTGCAATCACCATCTGCAGTGATTTTTGAGCCCCCCAAAAGTGAAGTCTGACACTGTTTCTACTGTTTCCCCATCTATTTCCCATGAAGTGATGGGACCAGATGCCATGATCTTCGTTTTCTGAATGTTGAGCTTTAAGCCAACTTTTTCACTCTCCACTTTCACTTTCATCAAGAGGCTTTTTAGTTCCTCTTCACTTTCTGCCATAAGGGTGGTGTCATCTGCATATCTAGACGTCATTAAAATTTAAAAAAAAAAAAAAAAAAAAGCCGCCAAGTAAAAGACAATGTGATGAGAATTAGAAGCCATGCCATATACTGGGAGAAAATATTTCTGAAAGACATATACATCTAAAAGACGCATTCAGCTGGGTAGATGATCCCACAGCATTCTCCAGCTCAGCTGCCCTCTGCCATCAGCTCTCCAGGTGATTTTCTCTGTGCCTGCACTCTCCCCTCCGGCCTTCATCTCCTTAAGAAAGTGTCCAGAAAATTAAACCCATACACAGGAACACATACACAATCCATCAAAAAAAAAAAAAAAAATCAGGGAACTGGAGCAGGCAGAAGAGTAAGAGAGCACAGGCACAGGAGAGAGGACTCAGCCATTCTTGGAGGAAGAACGGTGCAGGCAGAGGGAGGCTGGGGTTGGCGGGAACGCGGACTAAGGTCTCATAGCCCCCAGGAGCCTCCTTCATAGACCCAGGGATCCTGAAAGGGGCTACCTCAGCTTAGGATGGGCAACTGTGTCAAGTCTCCACTGGTCTGTCTCTCAAGGAAGGTGTGCCAAGAGGAGACCAGCTACACAATGGTGCAGATGAGTGAGGACGGGCTGGCAGCCAGCGTGAGCTTTGCAGGCCCCTCTTGATGCTGGCTCAGAACTGTGCGGTCATGCACAACCTGCTGGGCCCAGCCTTCATCTTCCTGCAGAAAGGCTTTGCAGAGAACAGGCAGCCTGACAGATCTCTGTGGCCAGAGGAGATTGAAGAGCTCAGGGAGACCATCAGAAAATTTGACAAGGACGAAGATGGCTACATCAACTGCCGGGACCTGGGTAACTGCATGCGCACCATGGGTTACATGCCCACAGAGATGGAGCTCATAGAGCTGTCCCAGCAGATCAATATGAACCGGGGTGACCACGTGGATTTTGATGACTTTGTGGAGCTAATGGGACCTAAACTCCTGGTGGAGACAGTAGATATAATTGGAGTAAAGGAACTGCGAGATGCCTTCCGAGAGTTTGACACCAATGGTGATGGGGAGATAAGCACCAGTGAGTTACCAGAGGCCATGAGGAAACTCCTGGGCCATCAGGTGGGACACCGAGACATAGAGCAAATTATCCAAGTTGTGGACCTCAATGAGGATGTGGAGCAACTGGAGTTCTCATTGATTCCTAGAGGGGATGCAAAAAGGTACAGCCACCTTTGGAAGACAGTTTGCAGTTTCTAATAAGACTAAATGAGCTATTTTCATATAATCCAGCAATTGTTTGATATTTACCCAAAGGGCTTGAAAATGTTATATCCATGCAAAAGTTTGCACATGGGTGTTTTATCACTATTTTCAAGCCCTCCCCACAATAAAAAAGATAATAAAGAAATTTATGTCAAAATGTGTGAAAATCCAGGAAAAAATAGATTTATTTCTTTGAGTAATAAAACTTTGGTAAGTTTTAGCTTACCAAAACTGAGAAGAAGAAATAAAAAGTATGGGTAATTTCTTACCTGTTGAATTTTTAGTTTAAAAGTCTCCCATTCATAAAAACTACAAACATTAAATGAAGATATAATACAAATATTAGTTAAGATTTAAAAATAGTATAACTCTGATACTAACTTGAGGATATTATACTTATAGGAACATTAAAGGAACATAAACCCCATGAACTTAGATACAAAGACTCATAAACAAAACTTTAGCAAATTGAATTGTTATAATAAATATATCTGATTAATTCCAAGAATACAAGCTTTATTATTCAAAACAATGTGATTACCTATTACAAAGAGAATATGCAATAGAAAATGTATGGTTATCTCAAAAGAGAATAAAATTCATTTGATTAAATTATCATTTTTTTAAAAGACACTCAGCACACTAGTCTAGCAAATTTGGCCTTGGAATACGGAATGAAGCAGGGCGAAGACTAATAACAGTTTTGCCAAGAAAATGCACTGGTCATAGCAAACACCCTCTTTCAACAACACAAGAGAAGACTCTACACATGGACATCACCAGATGGTCAACACCAAAATCAGATTATGTTCTTTGCAGTCAAAGATGGAGAAGCTCTATACAGTCAACAAAAACAAGACTGGGAGCTGACTGTGGCTCAGATCATGAACTCCTTATTGCCAAATTCAGATTTAAATTGAAGAAAGTAGGGAAAACCACTAGACCATTCAGGTATGACCTAAATCAAATCCCTTATGATTATACAGTGGAAGTGAGAAATAGATTTAAGGGCCTAGATCTGATAGATAGAGTGCCTGATGAACTACGGAATGAAGTTCATGACATTGTACAGGAGACGGGGATCAAAACCATCCCCATGGAAAAGAAATGCAGAAAAGCAAAATGGCTATCTGGGGAGGCCTTACAAATAGCTGTGAAAAGAAGAGAAGTGAAAAGCAAAGGAGAAAAGGAAAGATATAAGCATCTGAACGCAGAGTTCCAAAGAATAGCAAGAAGAGATAAGAAAGCCTGTCTCAGTGATGAATGCAAAGAAATAGAGGAAAACAACAGAATGGGAAAGACTAGAGATCTCTTCAAGAAAATTAGAGATACCAAGGGAACATTTCCTGCAAAGATGGGCTCGATAAAGGACAGAAATGGTATGGACCTAACAGAAGCAGAAGATATTAAGAAGAGGTGGCAAGAATACATAGAACTGTACAAAAAAGATCTTCATGACCCAGGTAATCATGATGGTGTGATCACTGACCTGGAACCAGATAACCTGGAATGTGAAGTCAAGTGGGCCTTAGAAAGCATCACTACGAACAAAACTACTGGAGGTGATGGAATTCCAGTTGAGCTATTCCAAATCCTGAAAGATGATGCTGTGAAAGTGCTGCACTCAATATGCCAGCAAATTTGGAAAACTCAGCAGTGGCCACAGGACTGGAAAAGGTCAGTTTTCATTCCAATTCCAAAGAAA
>NW_011494695.1:2740109-2740320 GCF_000754665.1 Bison bison bison
GTATGCAGGTCAGGAAGCAACAGTTAGAACTGGACATGGAACAACAGACTGGTTCCAAATAGGAAAAGGAGTACGTCAAGGCTGTATATTGTCACCCTGCTTATTTAAGGTATATGCAGAGTACATCATGAGAAACACTGGGCTGGAAGAAGCACAAGCTGGAATCAAGATTGCTGGGAGAAATATCAAGAACCTCAGATATGCAGATGAC
>NW_011494695.1:2740516-2766321 GCF_000754665.1 Bison bison bison
TGAAATTAAAAGACACTTACTCCTTGGAAGGAAAGTTATGACCAACCTAGATAGCATATTGAAAAGCAGAGACATTACTTTGCCAACAAAGGTCCATCTAGTCAAGGCTATGGTTTTTCCTGTGGTCATGTATGGAGTGAGAGTTGGACTGTGAAGAAGGCTGAGCGCGAAAGAATTGATGCTTTTGAACTGTGGTGTTGGAGAAGACTCTTGAGAGTCCCTTGGACTGCAAGGAGATCCAACCAGTCCATTCTAGAGGAGATCAGCCCTGGGATATCTTTGGAAGGAATGATGCTAAAGCTGAAACTCCAGTAATTTGGTGAGCTCATGCAAAGTGTTGACTCATTGAAAAAGACTCTGATGCTGGGAAGGATTGGGGGCAGGAGGAGAAGGGGATGACAGAGGTTAAGATGGCTGGATGACACCACTGACTTTATGACTTGAGTCTGGGTGAACTCCGGGAGTTGGTGATGGACAGGGAGGCCTGGCGTGCTATGCTTTATGGCATCACAAAGAGTCAGAAGCGACTGAGCCACTGAACTGAACTTAACAGCACACTAGATGTGGAAGCATTCTTAGTCTTTTAAGTTATATCTACAAAACACCTACATCACACTCAATGTTGAAATATTATTTACTTGCCTTGTGAGGTATACCTAGTATATAAATATTTTATCATGGTAGCAAACTCTATTGTGATTTATGAAATAAATTATTTATTATGGGAATTAGAGCTTCAAAGCTGTAGGAAGATCTGTACATGTAGAATTGAAAGTTTAAATGTGTCAACAACCTATGATTCTGGGAGAATCAGCAAATGTAATCGCAGAAGTAGAGCCACACGGGGAACTGAAAGAATTGCATGGAGGAAGCTGTTGTCTCTGAGATCCACAGCTAAATTGTTTGTGATAAACAAGAGAACACTCTTTATCAGTGGGCTTAGTCATCAAGAAAATCTATACACCTGGTGGGGATCAAAGATAGGCTTTAATCTGTTAGTCATTTCTGCATCTCTTCTTTAATGAATATAGGAATGTCAGCCATCAGTACCCTACTCATGCCCTTGAGCTTTCTGTTTATCTTTCTCTGTCTCTTTGCCTGTGGCCTCTTTTTATCAGGAGGATTCACTTAAATCAAAATACCTTCCTTCACATACTCAATTACGCAACTTTATTATCTCATCTATGACTTCCTTGTTGCCACTTACATAGAAATATTTTAATCTTTTTTCTATCTTTAATATTTTAAGCTCTTGATCACTTGTTTCCTCAAATGATTATTTTGATTTTCAAAATAGCAACAACAACAACAAAAGTCCTGATTTTTCTGGATTTCCGATGATCGGGTAAACTGTATAGTATTTGAGAGAGGAGGCCCTGGGGCCAGATGAACAAAGTTGGATCCTATCTCTGTCATTTACAAGCTGGGGTTGTATGATTTTAGGAAATTTACTCTGTTGTTGTTCTTCAGTTGCCTCAGCTACATAATAGAGATAATATTTGTTTCAACCTGATAGATTAAAGTTCAATTAATTAATAGATGCAAAGCGATTTGATCATTTACATTATAAATGTTCAGGCTTTATTGCTTTATATTTGTGGCTTCTAGAATATGTGGGCAGTGCGGGGTAACAGAGATACTATTTAGCTTGCTGAATGTGTGTAGGAAAGACAGGATAAGATATTTTACAGTTATCAAATTTGGTGTTCTTTCTTTGTCCTTTTATATTCCAAATAGGCCAAAATATGACTGCAGTTCACCATATTCCAAACATTAAATGTCCTTAATTTTATATAAGTAGGTAGGTATGTAAGTACATAATAGATAGATAGATAGAGATAGGTTAAATTATTTTTCCTTGCTTGTAATTCTAAGCACTTCTTTGGAGTAAGGCTGTAAATACCTACACATTTATGATCATATTTGCTTAATAACTAAAAATGTTTTCTGAGACAGAAGGGATCAAAGCAGTCATCATCCAGTCAGGTGATTGAAATTTATCTATCTTTAATTTCAGAATTTCTGAATTATGTCTAATTCTATTTTAACATTAGAATTTTGATTGATTATTGGTGTTCAAACTCAATAGTCTAATTAGTCTGACTATAGCTTCCTGATAATGTCTCTGAGCTTTTCTTTCTTTCAAATCTTCTTATATCTTTAGTATCAGTTTTACTTTTCTCTGTGTTATGTGTTTTCTCTTGACAGTCTATTCACTCTTTGTGAGTTATGTTCTTAACTAAAGGAACACCAGTTATTATCTGGGGCCTAGGGTGTTGATAGCCTCCCAAATTTGCTGCCCAATAAAAGACTGCTGGAGAGGGTGTGGAGAAAAGGGAACCCTCTTACACTGTTGGTGGGAATGCAAACTAGTATAGCCACTATGGAGAACAGTGTGGAGATTCCTTAAAAAACTGGAAATAGAACTGCCTTATGATCCAGCAATCCCACTGCTGGGCATACACACTGAGGAAACCAGAAGGGAAAGAGACACGTGTACCCCAATGTTCATCGCAGCACTGTTTATAATAGCCAGGACATGGAAGCAACCTAGATGTCCATCAGCAGATGAATGGATAAGAAAGCAGTGGTACATATACACAATGGAGTATTACTCAGCCATTAAAAAGAATACATTTGAATCAGTTCTAATGAGGTTGATGAAACTGGAGCCTATTATACAGAGTGAAGTAAGCCAGAAGGAAAAACACCAATACAGTATACTAACACATATATATGGAATTTAGAAAGATGGTAACGATAACCCTGTATACGAGACAGCAAAAGAGACACTGACGTATAGAACAGTCTTATGGACTTTGTGGGAGAGGGAGAGGGTGGGAAGATTTGGGAGAATGGCATTGAAACATGTAAAATATCATGTATGAAACGAGATGCCAGTCCAGGTTCGATGCACAATACTGGACGCTTGGGGCTAGTGCACTGGGATGACCCAGAGGGATGGTATGGGGAGGGAGGAGGGAGGAGGGTTCAGGATGGGGAACACATGTATACCTGTGGCGGATTCATTTTGATATTTGGCAAAACTAATACAATTATGTAAAGTTTAAAAATAAAATAAAATTAATTAAAAAAAAAAAAAAGACTCAATTCTTCAGACTCATTACAGTATTTCAGGTCCTGCAATTAGCTTGGTAAAAAAGATAGGCAGAAGGCTAGCATACAGATTTCAGGATATATCCTTAAAAAATGTCCATAGTTCTACCTCCTCCTCTTGAAGCCCTGGCGTGCTGCAGTCCATGGGGTCAAAAAGAATCAGAAAGAACTTGGTGGCTGAACAACAACAACCTGTTTCATTCAAGTTATTTAATTTTTTGGCATACAATTACTCAAAATAGTTTCATATAATCTTTTTTATTTCTGAAAGGTCAATAATAATTTCTATTGTTTCAGTCACTTGAGTATTTTTTTCTTCTCTCTTTTCCATGATCAGTCTAGCTAAAATTATGTCACTCTTGTTGATATTACAAATGATCAATTTTTATTTCCTTGATTTTCCCTAGTGTTTTTCTATCCTCAGTTTGCTTCATTTTCACTTTAGTATTTATAATTACTTCCCTTTTATTGCTTTAAATTTAGTTTAGTTTAGTTTTTTTTTTCTATTTTTTTTAACTTACAAAGTTAGGTTATTGACTTGGTTTGTTTTTTTGTTTGCTTGTTTTTGTTTTTTTTTTTTAATATAAGCAATCAGGGCCACAAAGCAGTGTCTTAGGTGAATCTGATAAATTTGTGCATATTATATATTAAGGTTTTCATCTGAATGTATTTTTAATTTGTTATGAATTAATCTTTAACCTATTCGTTATTTAGAATAAGTTTTTTAAAAAAAATTTCCACATATTTGAAAATTCCAATTTTTCTACTGTTGCTTATTTCTAATTTCACTTAATAATGTTCAGAAAACAAACTTGCATCATTTCAATTGAAATTTAATTGAAATAATATATCACTTGTTATATACAATATTTTCTGTAATCTTAAGAAGAATGTGTAGTCTGCTGTTGTCACGTATAATATTCTGTGGTTATTTGTTTGATCTAGTTGTTTTTATGATGTTCTTAAAGTCTTCTGTTTTCTATTTTAATGTCTAATTGTTTTTATATCCATTATTTAAAGAGAAGTATTGAAGTCTCTGATAATATGACTGAGTTGAATTATTTCTCCATTAGTGATACCAGTTTTTGCTTTTTACATTCTGAGTTGTTGTTAGGAAAATGTATATTTATAATCTTTTAGATATATTATCATATTGTTTAGAAATGAATCCCTAATCTCTAATAGCATTTTTGGTTTTAAAGTCTGTTTTGTCATATATTAGCATAATGACTTTAGCGTCCATATGTTTGCTGTTTGCATGTTATCTCTTTTCCCATTCTTTTAATTTCAGCCAATTTGTAGCATTGCATTTGAAGTCTGTCTCCAATAGACAACATAGAGATATGTCTTGTTTTTAATCCTCTCTGACAAATTCTACATTTTGCCTGCACTATTTAAACCATTCACATTCAATAATCTTATTGATGTTAGAGTTATGTCTGCCATTTTACAAATGCCTAATGTTTATCCCTTTCTGTTCTTCCTTAAATGTTAGTTCTTAGTCATGCCCAACTCTTTGTGAGCTCATGGACTGTAGATTGCCAGACTCCTCTGTCCATGAAGCCCTCCACGAATACGGGAGTGAGTAGCTATTCCCTTCTTCAAGGAATCGTCCCGACCCAGGGATAGGGATGATAAATAGTTTATTTACTGTCTGAGTCACCAGAGAAGGCCCAGTTCTTCCTTAACTCCTTCCCTTTCCATTAAGTGAAGATTTTCTAGTATAGTATTTAACTTTGTTAAGGTTTTTTCCACTATATTTTTATTGGTAATTTCATTATCTTTGGCTTATTTTTTAATTGGAGGAAAATTGCTTCACAGTGTTGTGATAGTTTCTGCCATAAAACAACACAAATCAGTCATAATTGTACACATATGTACATATATGTGCAAGAGGGAGGCTCTCCTCCCTCTTGAGCCTCTCTCCTGAGCTTCCCCCATCCAACCTCACTAGATAATCTCAGAGTGCCTGGCTGGGCTCCCTGTGTACTATAGCAACTTCTCACTAGCTATTTATTTTACACATGGTAGTTTATAATATGCATGTCTATGCTACTCTATCCATTCATTCCATCTTTCCTTCCCCCACTGTGTTCACAAGTCAGTTCTCTATGTCTGGGTCTCTATACCTTCCCTGCAAATATGTTCATCAATACCATTTTTTCTAGATTCCATATATATGCATTGATATACAATATTTGTTTTTCTCTTTCTGATCTACTTCACCCAGTATAACTCACTCTAGGTTCATCCACCACACTAGAATAGACTTATATTCATTATTTTTTATGTCTGAATAGTGTTCCATTAGTGAAGAGGAACTAAAGAGCTTCTTAATGAGGGTAAAGGAGAAGAGTGAAAGAGCCCAGCTAAGACTAACTATTAAAAAAAAAAAAAAAACTAAGATCATGGCATCCAGCCCCATTATTCCATGGCAAATAGAAGGGGAAAAGGGGAAAGTAGTGACAGATTTCCTCTTCTTGGGCTCTGACATCACTACAGTTGGTGACTGCAGCCATGAAATCAGATGATCGCTTCTTGGTAGGAAAGCTATGACAAACCTAGACAGTGTGTTGAAAAGCAGAGGCATTATTCTGCCAACAAAGGTCTGTGTAGTCAAGGGTATTGTCTTCCCAGTGGTCACATGGGGTTGTGAGAGCTGGACTTTAAAGAAGGCAGAGTGCCAAAGAATTGATGCCTTCCAACTGTGGTGCTAGAGAAGACTCCTGAATGTCCCTTGGACATCAAGGAAATGAAACCAGTCCATCTTAAGGGAAATCACCTCTGAATATTGACTGGAAGGACTGATGCTGAAGCTGAAGCTCCAGTATTTTAGTCATCTGATGCAAAATAGACAACTCATTGGAAAAGTCCCTGATGCTGGGGAAAATCTTTGTAATGAGTTTTTTATATTTACAACCCATTTACTTTGAATACTAGACATTCAGTTGGGCTTCTCAGGTGGCACTAATGGTAAAGAATCCACCTGCAATGCAGGAGACAAAGAGATGCATGTTCTGTCCCTGGGTTGGGAAGATCCTCTGGAAAAGGAAATGGCAACCTGCTCCAGTATTCTTGCCTGGAAAATTCCATGGACAGAGGAGCCTGATAGGCCACAGTCAATGGGACTGCAAAGAGTCAGACATGCCTGAGCACAACATAGACATTCAATAGAAATATTGGTTCTGTATTTAGATGTCATAATATTTACATTTGAAAAAATTGATTCACATACTCAAGTTGTTTCAGACATGAATTTTTCAGTGACTGAATTAAGTATGCAGCATCATTCTTCTTTGAAATTTTTGTTCACTTTCATAAAAAGTAGATTTTCATTTTTTGAACAGTAGATTAAACTTTGAAGCAAAATCAGACCTATTTCAAAATTATATCTGTGTACATGTGTTACATGTACATGTGTTACATGTTACATGTACATGTGTTACATGTACATGTGTTACACAGATATAATTTTGAAATAGGTCTGATTTTGCTTCAAAGTTTAATCTACTGTTCAAAAAATGAAAATCTACTTTTTATGAAAGTGAACAAAAATTTCAAAGAAGAATGATGCTGCATACTTAATTCAGTCACTGAAAAATTCATGTCTGAAACAACTTGAGTATGTGAATCAATTTTTTCAAATGTAAATATTATGACATCTAAATACAGAACCAATATTTCTATTGAATGTCTATGTTGTGCTCAGGCATGTCTGACTCTTTGCAGTCCCATTGACTGTGGCCTATCAGGCTCCTCTGTCCATGGAATTTTCCAGGCAAGAATACTGGAGCAGGTTGCCATTTCCTTTTCCACCTGTGGCGGATTCATTTTGATATTTGGCAAAACTAATACAATTATGTAAAGTTTAAAAATAAAATAAAATTAGAGAAAAAAAACAAAAAACAAACAAACAAACAAAAAAAAATAAAAATGCATTCACATAAAAAAAAAATAAATAAATAAATACTAAAAAAAAAAAAAAAAAAAATTATATCTAAGTTAATTCCCCAACTCTTGTTTCAACTCAATATTAACAACATTAAAAATAATAATATACGAATTAAAAACAAATCTAAATGTATGAATATCAACAAAGCATTCTCCATTTTTTTTGTTGTTAGACATATAGCCAATTTTCATTATTTTCTTTATTACAATGAATATTTCTGCAGTTTAATAATGTATAAGGGCTTTATTCTTGATTTTTACTATAAAAAGTTTTACTGTTATACTTTTCTAGCTTGTTCACAAATTAGATTTTCTTTTCCTTGTAGATTCAAATTTAACTTCTCATAAACAGTGTGATAGTAGTCAGAAATATGAACTTAATTACCATCAACTTATTTTCTTTGATTATTAAATATTTCCAAACATTCTTTTGATTTCAATAAAATCTTAAGTTGCAGTTAACAGTTCAATAAAACTTATAAGACTCTTCCACAGCTCATTTTAAAATTAAATATTTTAAATTGTTTCAAAATTAAATATTTAAAAGTATTTTAAATTTTTATTGATTTCTTTCTACAGTTTGATTTACTGGGGATTATTTCTTGTAATTATTCCAATAATTATATTCTTATAATTATTTCTTGTATTATTCCCATACACGTATCCAACAATTAAAACAACAAGGACTTTCCTGGTAGCTCAGGGATGCAGAATCTGCCTGCCAATGCAGGAGCCACAGGTTGCGTCCCTGGGTCAGTAAGGAAATGGTAACCCAGCTCAGCATTCTTACCTGGGTAATCCCGGGGATGTAAGAATCTGGCAGGCTATAGTCCATGGGTTCACAGAGAGTCAGGCATGACTTAGCCACTAAACAACAACATCCATGGCTATGCTACTGCTGCTAAGTTGCTTCAGTCATGTCCAACTCTGTGTGACCCCATAGACAGCAGCCCACCAGGCTCCCCCACTCCTGGGATTCTCCAGGCAAGAACACTGGAGTGGGTTGCCAATGCATGAAAGTGAAAAGTGAAAGTGAAGTAGTTCAGTTGTGTCCGACCCTCAGTGACCCAATGGACTGCAGCCCACTAGGCTCCTCTGCCCATGGGATAGAATGATTCAAAAAAGAAAAAGTGAATACAAACATATTTTAGTTTGTAGTATCTAGTAGATAGCTCAGTTGGTAAAGAATCTGTCTGCGATGCAGGAAACCCCAGTTTGATTCCTGTGTTGGGAAGATCCCCTGGCAAAGGGAATGGCAAGCCACTCCAGTATACTTGGGCTTCCCTTATGGCTCAGCTGGTAAAGAATTTGCCTGCAATGGAGACCTGGGTTTGATTCCTGAAAAGGGAAGATACCCTGGAGAAGGGAAAGGCTACCCACTCCAGTGTTCTGGCCTGGAGAATTCCATGGATGATATAGTCCATGAGGTCACAAAGAGTCGGATATGACTGAGCAAGTTTCACTTTCACTTTTTCACGCAATAGAACATCAGTTCAGTTCAGTTCAGTCACTCAGTTGTGTCTGACTCTTTGCGACCCCATGAATTACAGCACGCCAGGCCTCCCTGTCCATCACCAATTCCTGGAGTTCACTCAAACTCAAGTCCATCGAGTTGGTGATGCCATCCAGTCATCTCATCCTCTGTCGTCCCTTTCTCCTCCTGCCCCCAATCCCTCCCAGCATCAGAGTCTTTTCCAATGAGTCAACTCTTCGCATGAGAACATAGCAGTATAGAAAACATTAGTCTCTTGTTTATAAATCCCAGTATATATAAATTTTCTATCTAATATAGCTGAAACACTGTCTATTGTAATAGATTTTTTTCACATGAGTTTAAAATTATTTATAACAGATTAAAGAAAAAAAACCTCTGAGACCATTTCAATTTCAAAATTAATGACATATCAAACTAAATTTGAAATTTCTTTAAGACAAAATATATCCAAAAGATTGAGAAGGCAATGAAGGAGGCATATCACAAAACTTATTTAAATATAAAGCAAAACCTGGGTTTTTCATAGTATAAATTTGTTAGATTTTGAAGCTATTAGAAAACTCTTCTATGATAAATAGTTTAGTGGCTTATTGAAAACATTTACTTTTACTTTTTAAAAAGATTCTCATAGTTTTTTTAACAGAATTTTTCATAACTGAAATTATATATATATATATATTATTTTTTACCACCTCTGTGATGATGTTTCTTATGCCAGGTTGGCTAGGCTGTTTCTAATTATTCAATCAAACATTAATATACTTGTTGTCGTGAAGGTATTTTGCAGGTATAATTGACGTCAGTTTAACTAAGGGAGATTATTCTGGTTAATCTTGCTGGACCTGAATAAGTCAAAAGGCCTTACAATATCGCTGAGATTTCCCCATGAGAGATAGGAAGAGGAAAAGAAACAGAATTTTTACCTATGGACAGCAGCTTTCACTTGTGCTTATAATTGTCTGTAAATTCCATGCTGCTTATGATTACCCTCCTTTTTTGATTGCCCTTGACCTTTGAATTGGACTTGTTTAGCCAACTTGCTTTATAACATAATGAAATGCCTCCTCTCCCCACTCTCTCTCTGCTTCTCTTTCTCTCTCTCTATCCATCTATATAGATCTGCACACACACACACACACACACACATGCTTGCAAACACACACTATATATCTATATATAGTTTATGTTTACAAAATTCCTATCCTATTGCTTTTCTTTCTAGTTGATCAGTGATTGATATACCGTCTAGGAATACTTTATGCAAGAATTCATATAATTTTTTCTGTCTCTACCTCTGGTTTTTTCCATTGTATTTTTGTTTCTACAGTCTCATGCTGCTGCTGCTGCTAAGTCGCTTCAGTCACGTCCGACTCTGTGCAACCTCAGAGACGGCAGCCCACCAGGCTCCCCAGTCCCTGGGACTCTCCAGGCAAGAACACTGGAATGGGTTGCCATTTCCTTCTCCAATGCATGAAAGTGAAAAGTGAAAGTGAAGTCACTCAGTCGTGTCCAACTCCTAGCGAGCCCATGGGCTGCAGCCTACCAGGCTCCTCCGTCCATGTGATTTTCCAGGCAAGAGTACTGGAGTGGAGTGCCATTGCCTTCTCCGTTACAGTTTCATAGCTTTGGCTAAAAGTTTCATTCAGGTTTCTCGAACTTTCTGGCCAACTCTATGGCTTAAACACCCTGCCATTGGCCTAAGTTGTTAAACTAGAAAATAGCAAACCCAGTTTAGCTAAATTAATTATTTCAATTTAATTACCAACTGTAATTTGCATAGGTAATACTGTACTGAGGTACCTGTAGAGAAGTAAGTATTCAGGGTATTAGAGATAGAGAACTCAGAAGAAGTTTGAAATGGGGATATATATTATGACTTGTGTCATTCTATAAAAGGCTTGTTTACAAAAAATAGATGTGGTTTCAATTGGCTAAGGAAAGTATTATACTTAGAATAAGAGAAAAAGAAGAACTAGACATGAATCATTAAAATAACCAAAAGTAAACGAAACATGATAAGATTAAAATAAATAAAGAAATAACTGAAAAGAAGACATATTGAAATAGAATCTTTTAATCTCTTGAAGTCAAATAAAGAGAACATTTCAAGGGAAAGACAAAACAAGCTTTGTTAGCATCAGGTGAAATAATGAATATATATGCTATAAATATGTAGAAAGCAATCAGATTTAGGTACATGTATTTCAGTATGATGGTGTTGAGTTTGATGTGTGTTAAGAAGTGAGAGTATGAGAAATAATGAAACTAGAAGTAAAGTCTCAATAGTTAGATTTTAACTCTTGAGAGAGACTTCTTAAAAGATAAGTTCTTAAAAGGGAAACTTTTTAAAAAGATAAGTTCATGTTAGTATAATTTCTCTGAGCCTCATCTTTGAAGGTTTTTTTTTTTTTTTTAATAGCAGAGGAGGAATTAAGGAGGGGGAAGAATGGGAGGGATGAAGGAAGGAAAGGAATAATTTTAGTATTTTAACAGAAAAGTAGCTGTCATCCAAAATTAGTGTTATTCATCTGTGCCATATACTGGAGTAGAAGGAGCAAAATAAAATAGAAACTGAGATAGGACAAATACTGCTTCAGATCTTAAACAGTAAAGCCAATTATTATACAATTAAATGTTAACCATCAAAATATAATATTTCAAAATCAAAGGAGATTTTTAGCCAACCAAATATATATCTGAAGATTAGTGATTAAAATAGATCAAAGAGCTTGGACAAGACTCAGTGCAGGGAGTGGAGTTCTACATGAATACATTACTGGGAAGCTAGGTAGTACCATGTTTCATAGTCTCTTCCTCAGGTTTTCAGGTTTTCTCAAAATGAATAAAGGAGAGAGAAGGCAGCAATGGCCATATGATGATATCAAGTTGACATGTATCATTCTATGCACATTAAATAACTGAATAGTAAAAATGGTGTGAAGATGTGCTCCTAAGGCAAAGGAAATAAGATTTGGCAAGAAGCTGTTGGATATAACAATGTGAATTGAAGTTGTGATTTATCCTCCCACACTTCATCATGATAGTTTTGAGGAAAATTGCCCTCATTCAAAAAATGAGTAGTATTGACAAAAGAACTTTCAAGACTTATGTAATGATATCAAAGAAAAAAAGGCAGGTATAAACACTCGCAAATGGAAGATGAAAAGATATTTTTCTCAGTATGATTTTCAGTGAAATAGGAGCAGAGTTCAGGGAAAACATCTCTAGAATTTGAGAGAAATTCTAGGCTTAATTTTTCTTTTCAAATAAGAGTTACATGGCCTCAGACATGAGATTCTTAGGAAAATAGAGATTCAAAGAAGTAGAGGTGAAAATAGAAATATTTATATAAAAATTAAAATGTTAAGTAGGGCTGAATGATAAACTGGGAACAGTAAAGCACATATGATGTTAAATACAGTCAAGAATATTGTGGAAAGGACAGAGGAAGTTACAAGACTTTAAATGGTAGAGGAGCAACCTATACAATAATCAAGGGTAGATAATAAGTGTAGAAAAATACAAATGTAAAAAAAGTGTGAAACTGATGTTCCAAAGAAAATGAAACTAAAAATACAGATATTCAAAGATGTAAAAGAGAGATGGGAATGTTCCACTGGGAATGGTGGAAGGACTTCCAGAAAACTTATCTTTTTTTTTTACAAAAAAAAAAAAAAAAAACAGTGAAAGTATTGGCAAAAATTGCCATCATCAACTTTTTCAGTACTTGGGAAATTAACCACAATGTGTAACAATCTTGGGAGCATTTCTTCAAAAAATGGTTAAGTCTAGGTAAGAATAGTGAGCTTTGTAATTTTGTAATAGTGTTATTGCAAATATTTTTGTTCCAATTTCTGTCCCCTCAGCTCTGGGATAGCCTTGAACACCCACAGCCTGAAATGGCTATGAAAACCCAGAGCTTAGAAGCCAGTGGATGGAACACAACAGAATTGGAGCTCCCCCAAAATCCTATATCCACAAAGAGGTCATTACTGGACCTGTGTAATGATTTTCTGTAAAACACGACTCACCAGACTCTTTTTTATTTGACCTTACTGAGAGACGTTGCAAAGATAACAATAGCCTTCCTCCATTTTTTTTTTGTTTGTTTGTTTTGTTTTTTTAAAAAAAAACAATTGGTAGCAACTGGTTACCAGTGCAGCTGCCTGAGATAGTGCTGACTTTTGAGGATGATGTAAGGCTGATGATTATTTAAAATGAAAATAAATAAATAAATAAATAAAACCTATGGAAGGAGATACCCAAAGGGGATTTGGAAAAGTTTCAACATATTCCTAGGAATTAAGAAGGTCACATGCATGTGTAAGACTGTGTATCTCCAGAGGTATGTGTTTGCTGAGGAAAAAGCTAAGGGCATCCTTAGCTCTCCTTTCTGGCTGATCTTAAGTATCTATGTAGACAAAAAGTTAAATCTAGCCAGAGCCATAAACTTCCTGTCTGAGCATTGAGGATATGCCCTAAACTGCATACAGAGTCCCTCAGCAAATGCTAGAATTATTTGTTTGAGGCATTTAAGATAATCTTGCTCCAGTTATTATCTGATCATTAAACTAAGCTGAAACTTCAGTTGCTATGGCTGGCAAATATAGACTTTAAGCTATTAATTCAGGAAAGCACCTAAATAAGTAAACAGCCGTAACAACAAATCCCAGGAGGGGGGATGGAGAATCTTTGTTCCAGAGTTGTTATATGTTATTTAAAATTTCACTTTATTTCAATAAATGAAAATTATATTAAATAAAAGAAACAAGGGATCATGACCCATACATAGGTAATAAAAAATCATTAGAAACTGTCCTGGAGGAAGCACAAATATTAGATTTTACTAAACAAAAAAACAGAAATTGGCTGTTTTAAATATGTTAAGAGAATTAAAGTAAAAAAGTCTGAAGAATTGACAAGTATAAGGTTATCTCATTAATTAGAGAATATTGGTAAAGATATAGAAATCATAAAGTAGAGCCAACTGGAAATTATCATGTTGGAAAGTACAAAAACTAATACTAAAAATGTACTAGGGTGTCAATAGCAGATTTATGATCACAACGAGTGACCTTGAAGATAGGTCAATTTCTAATATCCAGTCTTAGAAACTGAGAGAGCACTAATGTAGAAGAACAGAGCTTCAGAGACCCATGGGCAACAGTGAGCATGTAAACTTAGGCACAGTGAAGTCTCAGAGGAAGACAAAGGGAAAAACAGCAGAAAGAAAGAAAGTGAAAATTGCTACATTTATTTGAAAGTAAAAGAGTGGAAGATCCTATAGGATGCAAATTGTTGTTGTTCAGTCACCAAATCATGTCTGTATCTTTATGAGCCTATGGACTGTAGTACTCTATAGGCTTTGCTGTCCTTCACTATCTCCCGGAGTTTGCTCAGACTCATGTCCATTGAGTTAGTGATGGACCATCTAACCATCTCATCCTTTGTCATTGCCTACTCTTCCTCCCCTCAATCTTTCCCAGCAGTAGGATCTTTGCCAATGAGTCGACTCTTCATATCAGGTGGCCAAAGTATTGGAGCTTCAGCTTCATTATCAGTGCTTCCAGTGAATATTCTGGTTTGATTTCCTTTAGGATGCAAACAGTAATTGGAAAAAAAAAACAAAAACAAAAAACCTGTAGTGACAATAGTTAAATAGAAGAAATTTTAAGACAAAGTTGTTACTGCATACTTAGAAGACATTTTGAAATGATGAAAGTGTCATTCAAGAAAATATAACATTAATAAACTTTGTAAATGCATACAATAACAAAGTACCAAAACGTATAAATCAAAATTTGAGAATTGAGACAAATATAAAATTGAGGAGAATGATAAACCACCTTTGATAGCAAATAGCATAAAAAGCAGATCAACAGCAAACTAGAAGAACTGAGCACACAACACTATAACACAGTTAGACCTAATAGACACATATAGAATGTTCCACACAAGGTACAAGGTATGCATTTTTTTCAAATATATATGGAACTTTCTTCAAGAAAGACTGTATGTTAGGTCATAAAACATTTTATAAATATAAGATCAAAATCATACAATAGATATTCTCAGACCATAGTGTGAGTTCAGTTCAGTTCAGTTGCTCAGTCATATCTTTGTGACCCCATGAATCGCAGAACGCCAGGTCTCCCTGTCCATCAACAACTCCCAGAGTTCACTCAAACTCACGTCCATCGAGTCGGTGATCCCATCCAGCCATCTCATCCTCTTTCATCCCCTTTCTTCCTGCTCCCAATCCCTCCCAGCATCAGAGTCTTTTCCAATGAGTCAATCCTTCGCATGAGGTGGCCAAAGTACTTGAGTTTCAGCTTCAGCATCATTCCTTCCAAAAAACAACCAGGACTGATCTCCTTTAGAATGGACTGGTTGGACATCCTTGCAGTCCAAGGGACTCTCAAGAGTCTTCTCCAACACCACAGCTCAAAAGCATCAATTCTTCGGCTCTCAGCTTTCTTCACAGTCCAACTGTCACATCCATACATGACTACTGGAAAAACCATAGCCTTGACTAGATGGACCTTTGTTGACAAAGTCATGTCTCTGCTTTTTAATATGCTATCTAGGTTGGTCATAACTTTCCTTCCAAGGAGTAAGCGTCTTTTAATTTCATGGCTGCAGTCACCATCTGCAGTGATTTTGAAGCCCTAAAGAATAAAGTCTAACACTGTTTCCACTGTTTCCCCATCTATTTCCCATGAAGTGATGGGACCAGATGCCATGATCTTAGTTTTCTGAATGTTGAGCTTTAAGCCAACTTTTTCACTCTCCTCTTTCACTTTCATCAAGAGGCTCTTTAGTTCTTCTTCACTTTCTGCCATAAGGGTGGTGTCATCTGCATATCTGAGGTTATTGATATTTCTCCCAGCAATCTTGATTCCAGCTTGTGCTTCACCCAGCCCAGCGTTTCTCATGATGTACTCTGCATAGAAGTTAAATAAGCAGAGTGACAATATACAGCCTTGACGTACTCCTTTTCCTATTTGGAACCAGTCTGTTGTTCCATGTCCAGTTCTAACTGTTGCTTCCTGACCTGCATATCTAGTGTAAGGAAACTAGAAAATAGCAGATGGAAATTAGGGAAATTTATAGCCATGTGGACATTACATATAACAGGACATTAAATATGTTATATAAAAAACAGTGAATCAAAGAGGAAGTCACAACAGAAATGAGAAAATACCTTATGATTGGAAACACACACAACATACCAAAATGTTATTGAATGCACGTTAAATTAGTACTAATAAGGACATTTTTCTATAACTGACTGTGTTAAAGAAAATATATAAATCTTGATCAATAAGGCCATGTTAAATAAGTGGATTAGAAAAATAAAACTACATGCAAAATAAGTAGAAGAAGGGAAATACTAAATATCAAAACAAAAAAATAAATAAATCAGGAATAGAAACACAATAAAGAGAGGAAGAAAGAAAAAGTTACATAGAAAAGTTAATGAAGGTTACAAACCTTTAGTTAATAACACTTCTGTGTTTAAATAAGTGGGATATTTTGCAAAGTAGGCCCACCTGCATGTTTGGGGATTGAGGGGTTTCTGTCTCACAACTCCAGGAATCTGTATGAAACACAATGTTAAGTAATGCAGTGCCAGTAAGCGAGACATACGATGTGGGGATCAGGATGATACAAGGAAATTTGAAGAGAGTGGCTAATTGTAGTGGCCACTGCATTTTGTAATTCAGGGACCACAAAGGTGCAATAGAATTTATAGGCAGGTAGGTTGATGATCATGAATATGTAGCTTCTACTCATATATTGTGTTGTGGGGTTTTACCAATCAGTAAATAAAACACCCTAGTTTTAGCACAGAAAAATAAGGTATTTGGTGTTTGTTGTTGTTTTTTTTTTTTTTTTAATCGAAATTTCTCTTTCATTAAAAATGTACTTAATTATTTTTGGTCAGACATGATGATCTGAAAGGAGTGGTAGAGTACTGCTATTGAGAAACTGAGACTCAAGGGTATTAATTTGTAGAAGAATATAGCTAATAAGTGATAGAGCTGAAATGTGAATATGGAAAAAAAGAAAAGCATAGGGACATCTTTCCACTCTTCCTCCCATAGGAAACCTGACATGGATTAACGTGGCAGCTGCTGCTCAGATTCCATCATCATGTTCCTTTCTCTGTTTAAGAACGCAGTGCGATGATTGTTTTGCTAGGATCTCTCACCCTGAATATAGAAGACACTTATCTTTATGATGATGCCAATACAGCGATTCACCCATGCTTATCCAAGGCCACTTGTGATGTGTCATGATGCAGAACCATAATGCATAAAAGTAATTTTTTGAGCAGCAAAGCAGAAACATATGAATAAATATACAGTATAAGATGCCAGAAGATCAGGGACTGCACATATGCTCAATAGACTGTTGAAACTACCTCTGGAGTCCTATAGTGGAATGTAGCAGATGCAGTGTGTGTGTGTGTGTGTGTGTGTGTGTGTTTTTTAATTGAATAACGTGAAGAAAATAAACCCTACCCCAGTCTTCCAATAGAGCAGTTATAAATACATTTGTATCTCCCATTATTTTATGCAGTAGTATCACAACATAAAAATCATAAGCAATGTCATAGGCTTTAGTTCTTGAATAGTCATTTTAAAATGCCTAAATTAAATCCTTAGTTTATTCAGTTTTGTCTTAACAATAATCAGTTAATAATAGGCCCAGTAAGCTGTTTTGACATAGTATTAATAGTAGGTACAATGTAAGGATAAATCAATTCTGCAAATTTTACTAAAATAAGACTGAGGGGTAAAGGTTTACACCTTGCCAGTGTAGTTATTGATGGGTGGTTTGTTTATGTCCTAGAAGAAAAGAAAAATCTCTTAGCGGACATCTGGACCAATTACTATTTTTATCTTCCTGTTTGAAACATGGCCTTGGGCATCTTTTGGTCCTGGTATTTTTATTAAAAAAATACTGACATGAATATTCTCTTAAAGAGACAAAAGTGAAAGTGAAGTCGCTCAGTCGTGTCCGACTCTGCGACCCCATGGACTTAGCCCACCAGGCTCCTCCCTCCATGGGGTTCTCCAGGCAAGAGCACTGGAGTGGGTTGCCATTTCCCTTCTCCAGGGGATCTTCCCCACCCAGGGATCGAACCTGGGTCTCCCGAATTCCAGGCGGATGCTTTAACCTCTAAAGCCACCAGGGAAGCCCAAAGAGATAATTAGATGTACAAATAGTCAATTTGGTACAAAATTCCCCATGCTTTTATACATATGCTCACTTTATGTGGTATATTTCATTATTCTTAGGATGCACAGTCATTATAGGATACAGAACTATGGTCTATTGGAGTGAGTTAATAGGATATCAACAACAAAAAAAGTGAAGGCAGTAAAGCAATGGGTACTGGGTGTGTACTCCAAATATTCTGATCCCATCAGTAAGGTAATGTGCGAATTGTATTACAAATATCAAATCTCAATATATCATATTTGAGGGAGATTGCTATGGTGTAATTGTTGTTTCTACTGTTTTTATATTATTAGCATAGCAAAGTAACACTCATATTTGTCCAAGTTTATTGAGATAAAATTCACATGTTTTATTAAAGTTTTATGATGTACAGCATACTGGTCTGATACTGTGAAATGATTACCAGAGTACCATTAGCTAATATTGCCATCATATATTTACTGTTTTGTGTGTGTGTGTGGTAATAACATTTAAATTCTCCTCTTAGAAACTTCCAAGTATGTAGGGTAGTATTATAATCTCCATGATGTATATTAGATCGCCAAAACTTGCGTGTTTTATAACTTGAAAATTATACCCTTTGACAAAGATCTCATTTCCCTTGCCTTTAAACTCATGGGAACAACCCTCCATACTACTTTCTGATTCTATTGTTTGTCCCCTTTTTTTTTTTTTTTCCAAATATACATAGTTACAGTATGTGTCCTCTGTCTGGCTTATTTCACTTAGCATCGTGTCCCCTAGGTCTATCCGAGTTGTCCCAACTGGCAAGATTTTCCCCTTGTCATAGTGAATAATGTTCCTTTGTGTATATATTTTGTATATTCTTTTTTATTCATCTGTAGATGGACACTTAGGTTGTTTCCATATCTTGTCCATTGTAAATTGTTGCATTGAATATGGGAGTGCATTATTTCTGGTATAATGATTTTATTTCCTTTAAATAAATACACAGAAGTAGGACTACTGTATTATATGGTAGGATTTTTGTGTTTATTTTTAGTAACTGCTATACTATTTTTCTATAGTGTTTGAACCAATTTCACATTCCCACCACCAGTGCACAAGGGTTTCCTTTTCACCACATCCTTGCTAACACTTGTCCCTTGGCTTTTTTTTGTGGTAGTCATTCTAACTGATGTAAAGTGGTTTCTCATTGTGTTTTTTTTTAATGTCATCTCCCCATTGATTAGTGATCTTGAATATCTGTTCATGTAATTATCAGCCATTTGTATGCCATCTTTGGAAAAATATGTTTGATTTCCCTGTCCATTAAAAAAAAAATTTGCTTCTTCTCTATTGAATTGAATGAGTTCCTTTAATATCTTGGATAGTAACACATTTTTATATATGTGATTTGGAAATGTCATCTTCCATTCTGTAGGTCACCTTTACATTTTGTTAATAGTTTTCAATGCTTTCACTTTTGGTATTACATCCAAATAATTTCTTGCTAAGACCAGTGTCAAGGAGCTTTTGCCTTGGTTTCCAATAGGAGTTTTACAGTTTCAGTTCTTATGTTTAAGTCTTTAATTTATTTCAAGTTAATTTGTTTTGTGAGAGGTGTGAGATAGGGTTTTAACCTAATTTTACTGCTATTATTATCTAGTTTTTTCCAGCACAATTTACTGCTGCTGCTAAGTTGCTTCAGTCGTGTCCGACTCTGTGCGACCCCATAGACAGCAGCCCGCTAGGCTCCCCCGTCCCTGGGATTCTCCAGGCAAGAACACGAGAGTGGATTGCTTTACTAAAGAGACTGTAATTTCTGCGTTGAGTATTATTGGCTTTGGTCAAATTTTTATTGACTGTATAAGTTCAAGTTTAGTTTTGAAATTTTTTTTCATCTATTGATCTGTGTGTCTATTTTTTTGCCAATTCCATACAGTTTTAATTTATGTAGATTTGTGATACAGTTTTAAATCAGGGAGTGTGATACCTCCAGCTTTATTTCCTTTCTCAGTATTTCTTTGGTTGTCCAGGGTCTTTTGTCATCCCATATAAATTTTATATTTTGTTTTCAATTCCTGTGGAAAATACCATAGCATAGGAGTTTTAATAGGAATTGCATTGAATCTATAGATGACTTTGGGTAGTTTGAATATTTTAATTATGTTAATTCTTCTAATCCGTGTTCATAAAGTGTATTTTCATTTGTTGTCTTTATTTTCTTTTTTAAATTTATTTATTTTTTATTGTAGGATAATTGCTTTACAGACTTTTTGTTGTTTTCTGTCAAACCTCAATATGAGTCAGCCATAGATAAAAGTGTTCAGTGTACAGAACTTTACCTTCTTGGTTAAATATATCCCTAAGTATTTTGCTTGTTTATGCTACTGTGAATGAGTTGTTTTCTATATTTCTTTTTCACAAATGTCCTTTTTCTATATTGAAACTCAACTGATTTCTGTATGTTGATTTTATATCCTATAACTATTACTGAGTTTAGAGATTAATTTTAACAGCTTTTTGATGTGTCTTTAGGGTTTTATCAGAGAAGGCAATGGCACCCCACTCCAGTATTCTTGCCTGGGAAGTCCCATGGATGGAGGAGCCTGGTAGGCTTCAGTCCATGGGGTCGCTAAGAGTCGGACATGACTGAGTGACTTCATTTTCACTTTTCACTTTCACGCTTTGGGAAGGAAATGGCAAGCTACTCCAGTGTTCTTGCCTGGAGAATCCCAGGGACGGGGGAGCCTGGTGAGCTTCCGTCTATGGGGTCGCACAGAGTCGGACACGACTGAAGTCCCTTAGCAGCAGCAGCAGTAGCAGTAGGGTTTTATATACCTAAGATGATATTTGCAAACAGAATTTAGCTTATATTCTTCTGATTTGGATGCCTTTTATTTATTTATTTTTCTGGTCTCAATTGCTCTAGCTGGAACTTCCAGTACTGTATTGAATACTAGTGGTAGGAGTGGAAACCCTTATCTAGTTCCTGATCTTGGAGGAAAACCTTTCAGCTTTCCATTATTGAATTTGGTGTTCAGTTCAGTTCAATTCAGTTCAGTCGCTCAGTTGTGTCCAACTCTTTGTGACCCCATGAATCACAGCACACCAGGCCTCCCTGTCCATCACCAACTCCCAGAGTTCACTCAAACTCATGTCCATTGAGTCCATGATGCCATCCAGCGATCTCATCCTCTGTCGTCCCCTTCTCCTCCTGCCCTCAATCAGTCCCAGCATCAGGGTCTTTTCCAATGAGTCAACTCTTTGCATGAGGCCAAAGTATTGGAGTTTCAGCTTCAGCATCAGTCCTTCCAATGAACACCCAAGACTGATCTCCTTTAGTATGGACTGGTTTGACCTCCTTGCAGTCCAAGGGACTCTCAAGAGTCTTCTCCAACACCACAGTTCAAAAGCATCAATTCTTTGGTGCTCAGCTTTCTTCACGTCCAACTCTCACATCTATACATGACCACTGGAAAAACCATAGCCTTGCCTAGATGGGCCATTGTTGGCAAAGTAATATCTCTGCTTTTCAATATACTATCTAGGTTGGTCATAACTTTCCTTCCAAGAAGTAAGCATCTTTTAATTTCATGGCTGCAGTCACCATCTGCAGTGATTTTGGAGCCCCCAAAAGTAAAGTCTGACACTGTTTCCACTGTTTCCCCACTATTTCCTGCAAAGTGATGGGACAAGATGCCATGATCTTTGTTTTCTGAATGTTGAGCTTTAAGCCAACTTTTTCACTCTCCTCTTTGACTTTCATTAAGAGGCTTTTTAGTTCCTCTTCACTTTCTGCCATAAGGATGGTGTCATCTGCATATCTGAGGTTATTGATATTTCTCCTGACAATCTTGATTCCAGCTTGTGCTTCATCCAGCCCAGCGTTCCTCATGATGTACTCTGCATATAAGTTAAGTAAGCAGGGTGACAATATACAGCCTTGACGTACTCCTTTCCTGTTTGGAATATGATGTTAGCTATGGGCTTATCACATATAGCCTTTTTTATCTTGGGGTGCATTTCTTCTATACTCAATTTGTTGACAGTTTTCATCATGAAAAAATATTGGATTTTCTCAAATACATTTTCTACATTAATTGAAAAGTGCTTATAAATTTTATTTTTCATTTTCTTATTGTGGTATATCACATATATCAATTTGCTTGTGTTGAACCATTGTTGCCTCCCAGAGAAAAATCCCACTTTATTATGGTATATGCTCTTTTTAATGTCCTGTTATTTTTGGTTTGCTAATATTTTTGAGGAATTTTGCATAGACATTCATCTGTAATATTGACTTATAGTTCATTTTCCCATAGAGTTCTTACCTGTTTTTAGTATCAGGACAATACTGGTCTTGTAAAGTTGGATTAGTGATTTCCAAAGAAAGAGTTCGAGAAATCTTGATGTTAATTCTTAAAATGTTTGGGTGAATTCACCAGGGAATTGTCTGATCCTTGGGTTTTCTTTGATGAGAGAGTTTGGATCACTGATTCAGTTGCCTTACTCATTATTCGTTCATTTAGATTTTTCATTTCTTCATCATTCAGTTTTTGTAGATTGTATATTTCCAGCAATGTAACCATTTATTCTAGGTTATCTAATTTGTTGGAGTATAATTTTTCATAATATTTTCCATTGTATTTTTGTGGTATCAGTTATAATGCTTCCTCTTTCATTTCTAATTTTGTTTGATTTTTTTTTTTTTTAGTGCAGCTAAAGGTTTCTCAGTTTTGTTTATATTCTCAAAAAAGCAACTTTTAGTTTTGTTGATCTTTTATATTGTTTTTGATCTCTACTACCTTTATTTCTGCTGTTATCTTTTTTTTTTTTTTGGCTAAATTTGGAATTGCCTTATTGTTTGCCTAGTTTATTGAGGTATAATGTTAAGTTTTTGTAATCATTCTTTTTCCTTAATTAAGACACTTGTTGCTGTAAATTTCCTACTTAGAACTGCTTTTGCTACATCTCATAGGATTTTTTGTTTCCATTTTCATTTGTCCCGATATGTTTTTGATATATCTTTTAATATCTTCTTTGACATATCCATTGTCATGAGTGCTTTGTTTAATTGTCACATATTTAAGACTTTTTAGCTTTCCCCCTGTAATTAATAAAAAAAAAGGTATTTGGTATGATTTCAGTCTTCTTGAATATACTGATTTTTTTTTTTTAATCTACCATATGATGTGTCCATGTGTTCCTGAGTAGTTCTGCTGCTGTTAGATGAAATGATCTATGGATCTGTATGGTCTAAAATGCAGTTCAAGTCCAGCATTTCCTTATTGACTTTCTGTTTAGATGATCTGTCATTTTTGAAAGTACACTATTTGAAGTCCCCTACTATATTGTATCATGGTCTATTTATCTATTTAGATCTGTTAGTATTTTCCTCATACTGCTTGTGAGTGTAACTCTGAGTGTATCAGTTACATGGGTATATATTCCTGATTATCATATCTTCTTGATGAATTGAATACTTTGTGTAATAAACTTCTTAATCTCCTGCTAAAATTTTTGGCTTAAAGACTCTTGTCTGATGTGAGTTTAACTACTATTGCTTTCTTTTGGTTCCTACTTGCATAGAGTATCTGTTTCCATGTCTTAACTTTGAAACTATGTGTTCTTAAAGCTGATATGAGTTTCTTTAGGCAGCATGTAGTTGGATCTTGTTTGTTCGTTTCTTTGTTTGCTTGTTTTAGTCCATCTAGCCACTCTTTGCCATTTGATTGGATAACCCAATTCACTAACATTAAATAAATAGTATAGACATAAACTTACTGCTGCTGCTGCTAAGTTGCTTCAGTCATGTCCGACTCTATGCGACCGCATAGACGGCAGCCCACCAGGCTGCCCCGTCCCTGGGATTCTCCGGGCAAGAACATTGGAGTGGGTTGTCATTTCCTTCTCCAATGCATGAGAGTGAAAAGTGAAAGTGAAGTCGCTCAGTGGTGTCTGACTCTTAGCGACCCCGTGGACTGCAACCCACCAGGCTCCTCTGTCCATGGGATTTTCCAGGCAAGAGTACTGGAGTGGGGTGCCATTAACTTACTAATGCTTATATTATGTCCATTGTTTTTTGGTTGTTTTTAATTTCCCTTATTTTGTTTATTCCACTTTTCTGCTTTCTTTGTGAATTGGTGATTTTCCATCAAGTATACACTGCCAGCATTTAATAGCTCCTTTGGAGTACAGTCCCTTTTCTCTCTTAGCAGATCTAGCATATCCACAGCTAGGTTTATGCTACAGCTTGACCAAGTTATAGTTAAGGTGATAGTAATAGCCTAGAGAACACCATGGGAAGTGGGAACAAATCCTTTCTAGAAAAAGTACTGTTCACATCACGTCTGTGATATTGTGTTTGATTTTAGGAAAGATCCTTTAAGAACTCTACTTCTAAGTTTTCAAGAGCAGTAGCAACTAGCCACATGCAGATATTTAAATATAGCTGTTAAATTAAACAAGTTTTTTTTTTTTTAATTAAGTATTTCAATCATAGTTGTCATATCTGAAACTGACACAATGGAAAGAGCATATGTAGAACATGTCCATAACCACAGACGTGGAATGTACTTGACTGGACAGTCCTGGTATATTTGTTATAAAACTCTGACCCAGACTTTGATAGGTCTCAACTCATATTAGACGGCTAAGAGAACAGACTGTATTTGACCAGAAGAAGAAAGGCTTTGGGAGAGATGGTAGTAAGACATTGTAGGAGGTGAGATTTCAAAGCCTTAATTACTATCATAGATTTTCTTAATGATTTCCTGTGTCCATTATATGTTCATTATACAAATGATGAATATTTTTATTCTTTTGAATGTATGTACAAGCTAAAGGAACCATGACTCCTATGAATTGTAACTTATATTAGTTGGATGGGCTCCCCTGGTGGCTTAGTCAGCAAAAAATCTGCCTGCAATGCAGGAGACTACCTGCAGTGCACAAGACCCAAGTTTGATCCCTGGTTTGGGAAGATCTTCTGAGAAGGAAATGGCAACCAACTCCAGTATTCCTGTCTTGGAAATCCCATGGACAGAGGTGCCTGATGGGGTAGAATATATGGGGTCTCAAGAGTAGAACATAACTTATAGACTAAACCACAACTGTAGCTTTGGATATCTCTAGCATGAAACTATTCTATATAGTTAATAATTTGGATAAGTCCATACTGTACCCAAATAAATAGCACCTTTAATTATCTTCTTTGTTGAATTAATAAATCTGATATTTGAGGAATTTAATGGACTACTAATTTACCTATGATAATCATCAGATCAGATCAGTCGCTCAGTCGTGTCTGACTCTTTGCGACCCCATGAATTGTAGCACACCAGGCCTCCCTGTCCATCATCATCTCCCGGAGTTCACTCAGACTCACGTCCATCGAGTCAGTGATGCCATCCAGCCATCTCATCCTCTGTCGTCCCCTTTTCCTCCTGCCCCAATCCTTCCCAGCATCAGAGTCTTTTCCAATGAGTCAACACTTCGCATGAGGTGGCCAAAGTACTGGAGTTTCAGCTTTAGCATCATTCCTTCCAAAGAAATCCCAGGGCTGATCTCCTTCAGAATGGACTGGTTGGATCTCCTTGCAGTCCAAGGGACTCTCAAGAGTATTCTCCAACACCACAGTTCAAAAGCATCAATTCTTCAGTGCTCAGCCTTCTTCACCGTCCAACTCTCACATCCATACATGACCACAGGAAAAACCATAGTTTTGACTAGACGATGTCTCTGCTTTTGAATATGCTATCTAGGTTGGTCATAACTTTCCTTCCAAGATGTAAGCGTCTTTTAATTTCATGGCTGCAGTCACCATCTGCAGTGATTTTGGAGCCCATAAAAATAAAGTCTGACACTGTTTCCACTGTTTCTCCATCTATTTCCCATGAAGTGGTGGGACCGGGTGCCATGATCTTCGTTTTCTGAATGTTGAGCTTTAAGCCAACCTTTTCACTCTCCTCTTTCACTTTCATCAAGAGGCTTTTTAGTTCCTCTTCACTTTCTGCCATAAGGGTGGTGTCATCTGCATATCTGA
>NW_011494695.1:2766421-2768043 GCF_000754665.1 Bison bison bison
TTTTGGAGCCTAGAAAATAAAGTCAGCCACTGTTTCCACTGTTTCCCCATCTATTTGCCATGAAGTGATGGGTACCAGATGCCATGATCTTCGTTTTCTGAATGTTGAGCGTTTAAGCCAACCTTTTCACTCTCCTCTTTCACTTTCATCAAGACAGGGCTTTTTAGTTCCTCTTCACTTTCTGCCATAAGGGTGGTGTCATCTGCATATCTGAGGTTATTGATATTTCTCCCGGCAATCTTGATTCCAGTTTGTGTTTCTTCCAGTCCAGCATTTCTCATGATGTACTCACTGTATATAAGTTAAATAAACAGGTTGACAATATACAGCCTTGATGTACTCCTTTTCCTATTTGGAACCAGTCTGTTGTTCCATGTCCAGTTCTAACTGTTGCTTCCTGACCTGCATACAGATTTCCAAGAGGCAGATCAGGTGGTCTGGTATTCCCATCTCTTTCAGAATTTTCCACAGTTTCTTGTGATCCACACAGTCAAAGGCTTTGGCATAGTCAATAAAGCAGAAATAGATGATAATCATGCAGGCAAAAAATACAGAAGAGAAAACCAAGGAATTATGTGAAAAGTTAATTATATAGTTGTAGTTTTTATAAAATGTGAATCCTTATAATTTACTGAGGTACATATCAAAATTAATTTCCATTTAATGTACCTAACTGCAAAATTAGATCAAATTGCCAACATCCGCTGGATCATGGAAAAAGCAAGAGAGTTCCAGAAAAACATCTATTTCTGCTTTATTGACTATGCCAAAGCCTTTGACTGTGGATCACGATAAACTGTGTAAAATTCTGAAAGAGATGGGAATACCAAACCACCTGACCTGCCTCTTGAGAAATTTGTATTCTGGTCAGGAAGCAACAGTAAGAACTGGACATGGAACAACAGACTGGTTCCAAATAGGAAAAGGAGTACATCAAGGCTGTATATTGTCACCATGCTGATTTAACTTATATGCAGAGTACATCATGAGAAACGCTGGGCTGGAAGAAGCACAAGCTGGAATCAAGACTGCCAGGAGAAATATCAATAACCTCAGAAATGCAGATGACACCACCCTTATGGCAGAAAGTGGAGAGGAACTAAAAAGCCTCTCGATGAAGGTGAAAGAGGAGAGTGAAAATGTTGGCTTAAAATTCAACATTCAGAAAATGAAGATCATGGCATCTGGTCCCATCACTTCATGGGAAATAGATGGGGAAACTGTGGAAACAGTGGCAGACTTCATTTTTTTGGGCTCCAAAATCACTGCAGATGGTGACTGCAGCCATGAAATTAAAAGACGCTTACTCCTTGGAAGAAAAGTTATGACCAACCTAGATAGCATATTCAAAAGCAGAGACATTACTTTACCAACAAAGGTCCAACTAGTCAAGGCTATGGTTTTTCCAGTGGTCATGTATGGATGTGAGAGTTGGACGGTGAAGAAAGCTGAGCACCGAAGAATTGATTTTTGAACTGTGGTGTTGGAGAATACTCTTGAGAGTCCCTTGGACTGCAAGGAGATCCAACCAGTCCATTCTGAAGGAGATCAGCCCTGGGAATTCTTTGGAAGGAATGATGCTAAAGCTGAAACTCCAGTACTTTGGCCACCTCATGCGAAGC
>NW_011494695.1:2768143-2776405 GCF_000754665.1 Bison bison bison
TCTAGTCAAGGCTATGGTTTTTCCAGTGGTCATGTATGGATGTGAGTTGGACGGTGAAGAAAGCTGAGCACCGAAGAATTGATGCTTTTGAACTGTGGTGTTGGAGAATACTCTTGAGAGTCCCTTGGACTGCAAGGAGATCCAACCAGTCCATTCTGAAGGAGATCAGCCCTGGGAATCTTTGGAAGGAATGATGCTAAAGCTGAAACTCCAGTACTTTGGCCACCTCATGCGAAGAGTTGACTCATTGGAAAAGACTCTGATGCTGGGAGGGATTGGGGGCAGGAGGAGAAGGGGACGACAGAGAATGAGATGGCTGGATGACATCACTGACTCGATGGACGTGAGTTTGAGCTAACTCCTGGAGTTGGTGATGGACAGGGAGGCCTGGCGTGCTGCGATTCATGGGGTCGCAAATAGTCGGACACGACTGAGCAACTGAACTGACCTGAACTGAACTGAACCGTAAATAGGCTATAAATAAGGTAAGAAGTAACTTTGAAGTTTTATTGTAGAAGAGTCTCTTTTCTGATTCTTTATAAGGAAGAGTTTACCTTTCATAGATGTGGAAATTAAATGGGGAAAACTTGGTGAGACATACATAAATAGGCATATTATATATCTATTTTTTCTAAGAATTATTAATGCAAGGGATATTGGGTTTTTGAGTACCACATTTCTCACCTACAAAAGGTAAAATTTACTTGAAAAAAAGGAATCAATGAAAAATGTAATTTATAGACATGGCATTGTTCAATATTGTTTTGTGGTTTCAAAATGTATTGAAATTTATTGATTATATATCAGAGTATTTACAGCAGAATACATTTATTAAAGCTTTCAGTAATAGTACATAAAAACAGGCTGTATACCAATATCAGTGTTTATAAACTCTTTATCTTCCATTGAATAATTAGGGCTTCAAACTGTCTTAATAAATAATCCAGGTATTTCAAGATAGCAATAATATCCATAAATACTGTGAGAATCTCTAAGTATATTTTTGTCTCCTATTGAAGCCTGATAAATAATGACATACAATTAACATCATGAAGCTTCTGGAAGCAATTATACTTTATAGACAGCAAAATGATAGGATTTGATGTTTAAAGATGACTGTAACAGGTGCTTTGCAAATTAGTTTATTCTTTGCTATTTGACATAATTATGGGTCAGAAAGAAACAAAAAAGCATAGTCTGTATAAACTGATTGGAGATGAGTAACAGTGCTCATGAAATTTGCAAGCTACTTTTGAGTTCTACATGAAAATGTAAATAAATAGTAAAGATTTAATTCCTTTAGCTATGCCAGAATTTAAATTCATGTCAACTTAAATTATAGAACTTGATACAGTGATAGATAATCTGCATTTAGTCTTTTGGGGAATAAAATGATTAAAAAGAGGCCCATCAGAAATTATAATCTAATGGAAAAAAGATGCTGGGAAAGATTGAGGGAAAGAGGGAAAAGGGGTGACAGGATGAGATGGGTGGATGTTATCACTGACTCAATGGATATGAATTTGAGCAAACTCAGGGAGATAGTGAAGGACAGGGAAACCAGGCACGTGCTGCAGTTCATGGGGTTGCAAAGTGTCAGACACAACTTAGCAATTTCACAACAACATATTAATGTTAAAACTCTGTTCAACAGTGATTGCTCTTCTATCTGAGAAGTCAAATCAATGCATTTCTCTCTATACGCTTTGCCATAAGTTATGGAGACATATATAAGGACCAAAATCCTTTTGACTGTGCACAGTGACATTTGAGAGAATCTTTGAAAAATAATTTAAATAAACATAAATATAACTTACACATAAATATGTATGATCTTTTGGGGGAGAAACAACAAAAATATATGAAAGATAAGTTTGAGAGAGGGTTATAAGATTATAAAAGTATGTATATATAATTTAATAAGAAATCACTATATGTCTGACTTAAGGAAATGCCTTATTTACTTGAAACAGTACTGTACTGATGGTATGTTATTTGCATTTTTAAAGATGATAACCTGTTGACCAACATGTGTTAGAGCTAAAACTAAACTCTTAACTCCATTGCTTATCCCATTGCATCATTTGTAATTTAGATTAAGGGACATGGCTTTATGTTAGATTGCTGCTGCTGCTGTCACTTCAGTCGTGTCTGACTCTGTGTGACCCCATAGACGGCGGCCCACCAGGCTTCCCTGTCCCTGGGATTCTCCAGGCAAGAACAATGGAGTGGGTTGCCATTTCCTTCCCCAATGCATGAAAGGGAAAAGTGAAAGTGAAGTCGCTCAGTCTTGTCCAACTCTTCGCGACCCCATGGTCTGCAGCCTACCAGGCTCCTCCGTCCATGGGATTTTCCAGGCAAGAATACTGGAATGGGGTGCCATTGCCTTTACACATTAGTTTAATCTGCTTAGTAGATTATGGGGTTTAGCTCCTTGAAAAATAACTTAGTAGAGTAATGATGGTAATTACACTGGAAAGTTAGTAAAAAAAAAACTACATTTGTCATGATGATGGACAGTTAAGATACAGACCTAATCTCTGTGAGGAATCCACTCTTTCCTCTAAGGTAGAAATACATTTTTGCAATAGTGCATGTTAAAAGATTAAGTATGGGAATGCCAAAAGTATTTAAAAATGATTTGCATTGATTTGGCTTCTCAGATAGAAGAGTAATCCTCTTTTAACAGAGTTTTAACATTAATATACACTAACTCCTACCAAGAATTATAGTGCCTAAAAGCATTAAATCTACTTTAAATACCAGAGATTGGATTTCATTCTGGCAGTGAATAGCTCAGTGGTTACAAGGGATTCAAGGTTTGCTCTTCCCTTATCATGAGCAGAGGTAGTAGAGAGATTACCTGTGAATGAAATAGAAAGGAAAGGGGGGGAAAGGCAATTGCTGTTCTCCAGTATTTGAACAGACAGTTGCAATTACCTTTCTAATGAATTTGGACAGAGTCTGAGAGGAGATAGGAGCTGTGAACTATATATGTGGGGACAAGATTCTCATAGACAGCCATGCTCAGCTCAGGTTCATTGCTTCTTTCATTATTGCAGGAAGTCTTTCTCTTTCCATTTGCATCAAAATGCTCTCTCCACTCCAGTCACCTGTCCTGTTCAGCTTGAGTTTAATTTTAATGCTTATTTTCCATGACGTCGAAGAGCTGTACAAATGCACCAATATTTTTTGCCTTGCTTCCCACTAATTTAACATCAGAGGTAATTTTACAGCTAGAAGAAAAATACATTTTTAATATGATTGTATTTTCATATGATGTGATTAGTTACTCAGGACTCTATTATTCACATTTTCTGAATGTTTAAAGGAATAGATGGACTCAACCCACAGTAGAGAAAGACAAGCCTCTGAGATAAATTGTGTTACATAATGTCTTCTGAAAAATATTTGCTGGAGAACAGTAGTAGGTAATCTGTATTATAAATTGTATTGCAGTTAGCGCAGACACAGTTGAATTGTGTAACCATCACTCTATTATTCAAGCAGTGAAGGTTACAGTAGTCACTCAAAAATTTTTGCTCACTAGTTTTATCATCTGCCAGGTTTGGACTTTCAATCTTGAACGCACTTAATTTCTCTAACAAGAAATTATAAAATTAGGGTACTTTCATGTCATTTTATCCTGGGGAGATCTCATCTAAAGATTCTGTTATTGCAATTTCCTGCCATTGGAAATAACTTCTAAAATCTAATAAAAGTCAATAAAACAAATAAATAATAAAAAATTAACATTATATGTATCACATAGCACTATAATGTGACCTATTTTCATATATTTAATGTTGATTTTGTTACTTACTTTTTGTCTTATACTGTTAGAGTAACTCATAATATTTACATAAAGCTTTAAGGAAATAAAAATGAATACATTTTCTTCTAATGAACTGTATCTTATTTGAAGTGGTAAAGAAATCTAATATTGATTCTCATATCTAGTTTTGGTAATGAATATCAAAGTGTAACTCTGCAAAGCATTCTGTATACTACATTTGCTATGCTAAGTCACTTCCGTCATGTCCAACTCTGTGCGACCCCATAGACAGCAGCCCACCAGGCTCCCCCATTCCTGGGATTCTCCAGGCAAGAACACTGGAGTGGGGTGCCATTGCCTTCTCCTATGCTACATTTAGTCTCTAACAAACAATATATGAAACATCAATAAAATATGTTCTTAAATATTTAGACTCGGATTTCATTATAGAAGTTCTGACATATCATAAAAACATGCTCAGTCAAGTAGTTGATTTGATCTATAGAATGAAAACATTGAAGTTGATCATCACAAAAGTAGATATCGGCCTTAAATCTGAAGCACATGAAAGATTATCTCAGAAATATCAGCATAGATTGATGCAAAGATCATTGGCAGAATAATTTATAGACACAAATATTTTTAAATTGTATATCTGATTAAAGAAGACAGGTAATTAAACTGTGACACCTACTCAATAGATTGTAATGCAAGTATTAAAATATATTGATGACAGAATTTTTAAATATTTTAATTTAATATTTAATAGTATTTTTCTTTTTTCTAATTGTAGGATAATTGCTTTACAATATTGTGTTTGTTTCTGCCATACATCAACATGAATCAGCTATAGAAATATATATGTCCCCTCCCCCTTGAACCTTCTTGCCACCTCCCTTCCTATCCCACACCTCTAGGTTGTCACAGAGTACTTTGTTTAGCTCCCTGCATCATACAGCAAATTCCCACTACCTGTTTTACATATGGTAATGTATATGGTGCCATGCTACTCTCTCATTTCATCTTGATAGTGATAAATAATGTTGAGCAGACTACAAAAACCTTAGATTCCACATCTGTCACATCATATCAACACTTTTTTGTGAATAAACAGAAATATGCAAGGACACACACATATGCAAGGAAATATACACACATACATGTCTATGCACAGATACTATTTAATATGAAATGTGCCATTTTTATATTAGAATGGGTGTCTTTATGTTATAGGGGTACAGTTTATTGTTTAAATTTATTCTTTACTCTTTTCTATGTCATTTTTTAACCAATTAACATATATTATTTTCATTTTAAAAAAGAATAGAAAAATATGATTTAGTGAATCTGTGAGTTACTTATTTATATTTATATTTAAAGACAAGGACAACCTTCTTCTTCCATAATAAGCACTTAGACTCTTACTTGGAAAATTAATTTTAGATGGGTAAGTTCTTCTTTTGTATTATTTTAACTATTCCCAGTGTTGATATGATAATTGAAAATAGAGCAGTGGCCCCCATTTCCATATTTGATTAAACCATATGCCACATTTAGGCATGTAATATATACACTTATATTCTTGGGATATTTCTGATTGCCTAAAGTTTCTACTAATTTAATGCATATGTATTTATGTTGTTGTTTAGACACTAAGCTGTGTCTGACTCATTATGACCCCGTGGGCTGTAGCCCACCAGTCTCCTTCTGTCCCTGGGATTTCCCAGCAAGGGTACTGGAGTCAGTTGCCATTTCCTTCTTCAGGAGATCTTCCTGATCCAGGGATCGAACCCAGGTCTCCGGCATTGCAGATGGATTCCTTACCATCTGAGTCACCAGGGACACCCATATGTAATTATATGGGTCATAATGTTGGGCTGCAGTCCATGGGGTCACTAAGAGTTGGACACGACTGAGCGACTTCACTTTCACTTTTCACTTTCATGAACTGGAGAAGGAAATGGCAACCCACTCCAGTGTTCTTGCCTGGAGAATCCCAGGGACAGGGGAGCCTGGTGGGCTGCCGTCTATGGGGTCGCACAGAGTCAGACACAACTGAAGCAACTTA
This sequence comes from Bison bison bison, assembly GCF_000754665.1. Lineage (NCBI taxonomy): Eukaryota > Metazoa > Chordata > Mammalia > Artiodactyla > Bovidae > Bison > Bison bison. The sequence continues at coordinate 2,773,987 of NW_011494695.1, forward strand.
GCAGCAGCAGCAGCAATGTTGAAAAATAATAATTGAAGAGGTACAGTATAACTTTTAATAGAATCAGCTTGGGAAAGTTACTATTTTATAAACATTACACCCTATATTTTTTAGAGTGAACCTGTATCAAGTAAATGAATATTTGTTGAACAACAATTGTATGCCAAGTTTTGTCCCTAGAACTAGGTATTTAAATATGAGTAAGGCTTATAATCTCTTAGCAGAGTTAGTTGTGTCAAGAAGAATCTGTTACATAAGCCCAACAATTCTATTTGATATGACATTACTGCATTTGTGCACAATTGTAGAGGTTGAATGAAATGCAGTAGCAAAACAGAAAAGCAGATGATTTATTCTGAAGAAGGGGATGGTAGGAACTGAATCTGTAAAGAAAATTCATAGTCATCAAAGTTGATTTGGATAGCTAGGGTAAACTAATATATAATACAATAAATCATTTAAAAATATGTAAATAAATGACTATTAAAAGTATTTTTTGTCAGTTTATGTTTATCTGTGCATGTATATGTGTTCATAAACGTGTGCACATATGTGTTTGAAGTTATGTTTGTGGATAATCCCTGCACCCAGAACTGTCAAAAGAAGCATTTTATTCACATATAACAAAACTTTTCATGCATAAATTCATCCATATAATTTGGACTAAATTGTTATAAATGATTATAACTTCCAAAGTGAACTCATTTCTGCATTTTTACAATTTCCTTTTCATTGGAGAGAAATGATGTAACTATCCTGTAAATGTGTAAAACTATGACAAGTTGTAGAAAGCAATTTTCATAGGTAAAATTATACTCTCAATTATGTGTTAGTGGTTATGCAAAGAATCCTTTGTTAATAACATTCATTTCACAAGAGATAGTCTCTAGGTCTGTATTATCCTTGTTTGGTGCCAAAATGAGCATGTTAAAATTAGTAAAGTTGATGCATTTATTATTGAAATAACAGAAGCATAGGACAAGAACTAGAATTTTTTTTTTTTGCATTTACAGATATGATGATGAAAACACCATGAAAACTGAAATTAGATTGTTTCTTAAAAGAAAGCAACTGGGAGCGCATTGACTCATTCTAGTACTAATTTTAAAAAGATTAAAAAATAAAATATACAATATTAAAAAATGCTATGATTTTTTTAGGAGCTCCAATTTCCTGTTTCTCCCAGGCTCTGGCAAACACCATTCTACTCCGATTCTATGATTTTGACTATTTTAGGTAAAATTTGAATTATACAAAACTCATCTTTCTATGACTGGCATATTTCACTTAGAATAATGTTCTCAAATTTCATTTTTGTTGGTCATAGTGTAGAATTTCCTTCTTTTGTAAGGCTGAGAAGTATCGCATTGTATACGTATAGCACATTTTCTGTATCCATTTCAGCAAGTGGACATTTAGATTGCTTTTCCGTCTTAGCTATTGTGAATAGTGATGGGGTGAACTTGGCAGTACTTATGTCTTTTGAAACTGCTATTTCAGCTCCTTTGGATGAACAACTGTAAGTGGAATTGCTAGATCATATGATAGTCCTATTTTTGATTTTTTGAGGAACTTTAACACTGCGTTCCATAGCAGCTGCAAAAATTTGCTTAAAATGAGTAAACTCTAGAGATCTGATCTACATTATAACCGTAGCCAACAATAATGCATTATACCCTTGAAGATTTGTTAAGAGGGTGGGTCTTTAGGAAAATTGTAAGTGTTCTTATAAAAAATAAAATGTAAAAACAAAAAATGGATTTGGTGAACTAAAATTACTTGACAATATTGACTGTGGATTGAAAAGCAGAAAGTATAAATGAAGAATTTGAGAAAAGAAAGGCCATTAGCCATAATCTTAGTAGCGCTCAGTTTTGAAGAAGTGAATTACTATGGTAGAAATTGGAGTCGTTATTGCTCTTAATCAGTTGATTTACTATACTCATTCCCCACGTAAGAAAATTTGTTCTAATAACATTATCAGTTCAGTTCAGTCGCTCAGTCATGTCCGACTCTTTGAGACCCCATGAATTGCAGCACGCCAGGCCTCCCTGTCCATTACCATCTCCCGGAGTTCACTCAAACTCACGTCCATCGAGTCAATGATGCCATCCAGCCATCTCATTCTCTGTCGTCCCCTTCTCCTCCTGCCCCCAATCCCTCCCAGCATCAGAGTCTTTTCCAATGAGTCAACTCTTCGCATGAGGTGGCCAAAGTATTGAAGTTTCAGCTTTAGCATCATTCCTTCCAAAGAAATCCCAGGGCTGATCTCCTTTAGAATGGACTGGTTGGATCTCCTTGCAGTCCAAGGGACTCTCAAGAGTCTTATCCAACACCACAGTTCAAAATCATCAATTCTTTGGTGCTCAGCCTTCTTCACAGTCCAACTCTCACATCCATACATGACCACAGGAACTGT
>NW_011494695.1:2776505-2781044 GCF_000754665.1 Bison bison bison
CAGCATCCATACATGACCACAGGAAAAACCATAGTCTTGACTAGATGGACCTTTGTTGGCAAAGTAATGTCTCTGCTTTTGAATATGCTATCTAGGTTGGTCATAACTTTCTTTCCAAGAAGTAAGCGTCTTTTAATTTCATGGCTGCAATCACCATCTGCAGTGATTTTGGAGCCCAGGAAAATAAAGTCTGACACTATTTCCACTGTTTCCCCGTCTATTTCCCATGAAGTGATGGGACCAGATGCCAAGATCTTCATTTTCTGAATGTTGAATTTTAAGCCAACTTTTTCACTCTCCTCTTTCACTTTCATCAAGAAGCTTTTTAGTTCCTCTTCACTTTCTGCCATAAGGGTGGTGTCATCTGCATATCTGAGGTGATTGATATTTCTCCCAGCAATCTTGATTCCAGATTGTGTTTCTTCTAGCCTAGCGTTTCTCATGATGTACTCTGCATAGAAGTTTAAGCGGGATGACGACATACAGCCTTGACGTACTCCTTTTCCTATTTGGAACCAGTCTGTTGTTCCATGCCCAGTTCTAACTGTTGCTTCCTGACCTGCATATAGGTTTCTCAAGAGGCCAGTCAGGTGGTCTGGTATTCCCATCTCTTTCAGAATTTTCTACAGTTTATTGTGATCCACACAGTCAAAGGCTTTGGCATAGTCAATAAAGCAGAAATAGATGTTTTTCTGGAACTCTCTCTTTTTCCATGATCCAGCATATGTTGGCAATTTGATCTCTGGTTCCTCTGCCTTTTCTAAAACCAGCTTGAACATCTGGAAGTTACAGTTCACATATTGCTGAAGCCTGGCTTGGAGAATTTTGAACATTACTAGCGTGTGAGATGAGTGCAATTGTGCTGTAGTTTGAGCATTCTTTGGCATTGCCTTTCTTTGGGATTGGAATGAAAACTGACCTTTTCCAGTCCTGTGGCCACTGCTGAGTTTTCCAATTTTACTGGCATATTGAGTGCAGCACTTTTGCAGCACCATCTTTCAGGATTTGAAATAGATCAACTGGAATTCCATCACCTCCACTAGCTTTGTTCGTAGTGATGCTTTCAAAGGCCTACTTGACTTCACGTTCCAGGATATCTGGCTCTAGGTGAGTGATCACACCTTCATGATTATTTTGGTGGTAAAGATCTTTTTTGTACAGTTCTTCTGTGTGTTCTTGCTACCTCTTCTTAATATCTTCTGTTTCTGTTAGGTCCATACCATTTCTGTCCTTTTTCGAGCCCATCTTTGCATGAAATGTTCCCTTGGTATCTCTAATTTTCTTGAAGAGATCTCTAGTCTTTCCTATTCTGTTGTTTTCCTCTATATCTTTGCATTGATAGCTGAAGAGAACTTTCTTATCTCTTCTTGATATTCTTTGGAACTCTGCATTCAGATGCTTATATCTTTCCTTTTCTATTTTGCTTTAACATTTCTCCTTTGCTTATAGCAGTATAAGAAGAGTTAAAAAATTAATAATAATTTTGTATTTTTAAATGGAATAAATAAATATTTTGTAATAATTTTAATTAAAATATATCTATCAGAAAATCTCCAAGAAAGAATATACAAGACAATGATTGTTTTTACAAAGTAAATATATATATGCATATAACTTGCACCGAGAATGTTAGTAGCATCTGAGAACATGCCTTATATATGCCAACCCATCACTGCTACTTTCCCCCACCATCCTGCATAACCATGTCTTAAGTGCTAACAGCCTGACTTAGTTATGTCTGTTTGAAAAAAAAATACAATTTTAAATAGAAAAGTTGAGTAAGAATACACTTGGTAGAATTAAGGGGCATGTAATCAATTTAGTATTCATGGAGGGTCCTAATATTTTGTAAATGTTAAATATCTAGTACACTTTTGTGTAGGCTCTACTCCAAAAAGATAATTCCTTAATTCCCCTATAACAATTCTAGTTCAATTTAAAATACATAAAAAATGTAATGCAGACCCCTGGGCAGATGTCAGAAATTGGTTCCCATTCATGTATTCATTCATTCATTAATCAAAATTTAGCAGGAGACTTTTTATATGCAAGCCTGTGTGAATTATAAAAACACAACTAACATTCCTTTCTTACCCTCAAGAGACTCAGAGAAGAGAGGTGTAGAATCACAGGTAAATAAATGTTTGTAATTTAAGGAATTGAATGCCAAAACAATCTAGAAATATGTGACAGAAGAAGCATATCCCTAGACTGTTTGGCCAGAGCCAAAGAGAAGAGATAGATTAGCAGCAAAATGAAACAATGAAAACTTTCATTATTTTTAAGATGCAGTCACTAAACTAACTTTTAAGATGAAATTATGTTATAGATAATATTAAATATTAAAGTATATTGTAGATTAACTTAAATGACTTTTGAGTCTTAATTTTAAATACATGTCATATATATATATATGTGTTAAGATAAAAATGTCATAATATTTGCAAGGATTTTTGTATTTATGAAGTAAGAGGATGTTAAAGCTCCTTATTTTTCTCAGCTATTACAAAACAGAACTATAAAATTTAGTCAGGAGAATGAGAATCCACAGAGGGAATAGAATAAAAGGAATGTTTGTTCACAGAGGGAAGGAAATAAAAGGAATATTTTCCCCTAAACATTATTTTAATACTGTTAAGGAAGAATTAAAGCATTTTATAGTGGGTGGTTTTTCCACTTGAGTAACCATGGTAGATTTTTAAATGAAGCATAACATGTAAGATGCTTCTTATGAACTAGAAAAACATTACATGTTTTTATTCATTTAAAATATTTAATATTAATATTATGTAAATATAATATTATCTAAAAAGCAAAAGAAATAGGATGGTAGGTCTAAGCTAAGGACAAACCTAGAAATGTGTCCTATAAGTAAAAGATAGCTACAGCCTCATGGTCACTAAGGCATTATTTCCAATAGCCAACACACAGAAGCAACCCGAGTATTCATCCATGAAGATATGGATGTAGACAATGTTATGTATCTGTATCTACATCTATTCCATCATGTATCTATATATGCATATGTGCTCAGTTGCTAAATAGTGTCCAACTGCAGCCTGCTGGGCACCTCTGTCTGGGATTTCTCAGGCAAGAATACTGGTGTGGGTTTGCCATTTCCTCCTCCAGGAGATCTTCCTGACCCAGAGATCAAACCCATGTCTCTTGCATCTCCTGCCTTGGCAGGCAGATGCTTTACCACTGAGCCACCATGGAAGCCTACACACGCTGTGTAGTCTACACACACACACACACACACAAACACCGACACACACATGCTGTGTGGGGATGTGTGTAGATACACAATGAAATAGATGTAGATGTATTATTCAGCCATAAAAAAAGGAAATCTTGCCATTTGTGACAACATGAATGGACAAGGGCAGTATGCTTACTGAAACAAATCAGAGAAAGACAACCGTATAAGTTCCCTTACATGTAGAATAAAAAAACACACACACAGAAATTCACAGAATACTGAAGAGATTGGTGGTCCCCAGAAGCAGTCACTGGGGTAGGCAAAATGGGTGAAAACAGTTAAAACCTACAAACTTCCAGCTGTACAGTGACTGTCAGGGACGCAATTTACAGTTGTCAATTATTGCTCATAATACTATATTGTGTATTTGAAAGTTGCCGAGAGAATAGATCTTAAAAGTTGTTATCATATGAAAAAATATTTGAAATTAAATGATAACTGGTTATTGTGATAATTTTAAAGTATTACAAGTAACTGAATATTACATTTTGCACCTAAAACTTATATAAGTGACATATGTCATTCGTGTCCAAATTGAGAATAAATCAAATCCTGAAGACCTGTTGAAAAGTATGTGAAAGGGAAATTTGAAGAAAAGGATAATGAATTTTGCTGAGTCTAAAATCACATTTCTAGCTGAAAGAAGACAAAAAAGTCACCATGGAGTTATATTTGAAAAGATTATTCTTCACTAAAATAAAAGTGAAACATAAATATGATATTCAAAATGGATGAAATCAATGAAATCAGCCGAAAAGCTCAACATGAAATAGAACAAACCACAATTGATGAACAGTACTTTGTATAACTTGTGAACTAGTTTAGTTAAGTTTCAGTTTAAAGTTTAGCGATCCAAAAGTCTACAAGCAATAAATGCTGGAGAGGGTGTGGAGAAAAGGGAACTCTCTTACACTGTTGGTGGGAATGCAAACTAGTACAGCCACTATGGAGAACAGTGTGGAGATTCCTTAAAAAACTGGAAATAGAACTGCCTTATGATACAGCAATCCCACTGCTGGGCATACACACTGAGGAAACCAGAAGGGAAAGAGACACATGTACCCCAATGTTCATCGCAGCACTGTTTATAATAGCCAGGACATGGAAGCAACCTAGATGTCCATAAGCAGACGAATGGATAAGAAAGCAGTGGTACATATACACAATGGAGTATTACTCAGCCATTAAAAAGAATACATTTGAATCAGTTCTAATGAGATGGATAAAACTGGAACCTATTATACAGAGTGAAGTAAGCCAGAAAGAAAAACACCAATACA
>NW_011494695.1:2781144-2818738 GCF_000754665.1 Bison bison bison
ACATTTGAATCAGTTCTAATGAGATGGATAAAACTGGAACCTATTATACAGAGTGAAGTAAGCCAGAAAGAAAAACACCAATACAGTATACTAACACATATATATGGAATTTAGAAAGATGGTAACAATAACCCTGTGTACGAGACAGCAAAAGAGACACCGATGTATAGATCAGTCTTATGGACTCTGTGGGAGAGGGAGAGGGTGGGGAGATTTGGGAGAATGGCATTGAAACATGTATAATATCATGTAAGAAACGAGTTGCCAGTCCAGGTTCGATGCACGATACTGGATGCTTGGGGCTGGTGCACTGGGATGACCCAGAGGGAGGGTAGGGGAGGGAGGAGAGAGGAGGGTTCAGGATGGGGAACGAGGGTATACCTGTGGCGGATTCATTTCAATATTTGGCAAAACTAATACAATATTGTAAAATTTAAAAATAAAATAAAATTTAAAAAAAAAGTTTAGTTTCAGTTAAGTGTACATTACAATAGCACCTAGTGCAAGGCTTTTCACACAATCATTTCTAAATAAAATGGTTGTTTGGACCTTGGGATAAGATGAAAATAATCTTAAGAGCATAAACACAAAAGTGTAATAAGGTTTTCAGTTGGCAGTTGTGTGGGCTGGCATCTGCTAAGTACCAATAGAGTGAGAAAGAAAGAATCAAATCATCAGGTACTAAAATCCTAAAGAAGCAGAGAGCAAAAGATAGTAGAAAATGGAGAGTACCAGGAAATGTACACAGGTATTGATTTGCTTGTGGTATTTAATCCCTTTTGTCCACCATATGCATTTTCTCATTAAATCTTATGTTTTAATAAACATGGAGATGGCTGGGAAGAATATTTCAAAACAGTTCACATATTGACGATTTTTAAAATTTAGGTTAAGAAAAACGTCATGCATGTGTATTTATTAATAAATATTCAATATTTTCTAATCAGAAATCAAGTATGACAATGTGATAGCACAAGACAAGTGAGGGTAGGAAATCAGATAATAGTACTACTTGTGTGACTAACATGATGCAAACTTTTGATTCTTAGAAGATGCACTTCAGTGCACTTGAGTAAGAATAAGTAATAGCCTTAAAGCTACTAGTGATTTTGTTGTTGTTGTTCAGTCGCTCAGTTGTGTCCAACTCTTTATGACCCATGAACTGCAGCACACCAGGCTTCCCTGTCCTTCACTATCTCCTGGAGTTTGCTCAAACTCATGTCCGTTAAGTCAGTGATGTCATCCAACCATCTTGTCCTCTGTCTCTCTCTTTGCCTTTTGCCTTGATCTTTTCCAATGTGTGGGCTCTTCATATCAGGTGGCCAAAGTTTTGGAGCTTCAGCTTCAGTACCAGTCCTTCCAATGAGTATTTAGGGTTAATTCCTTTTAGGATTGACTAGTTTGATGTCCTTGCTGTCCAAGGGACTCTCAAGAGTCTTCTCCAGCACCACAGTTTGAAATGATTTTATTTACTAATAATTATCTTTATTAATGGTTGGAAAATAAAAAGAGAAAGTGAAGTTGCTCAGTTGTGTCCGACTCTATGACCCCATAAACTGTAGCCTAACAGGCTCCTCCATCCATGGAAAATTCCAGGCAATAGTACTGGAGTGGGTTGCCATTTCCTTCTCCAGGGGATCTTCCCAATCCAGGGATTGAACCCAGGTCTCCTGTGTTGCAGGCAGATGCTTTACCATCTGAGACACCATTGAATGGTTAATTATTGATAAAATACTTATTTGTCTACTTTTCCTGTATTCATCTAGCTACTGGTGTCTTCTACTATGTGAATATCTACTCTGTTCTTCTACTCTGTTCTTCTTAATAGGCAGACTCAACCCTACCTCCTTTACTAGTTAGGTCAGGTAATTGGGAGGTAGATTGAGGTAATCATCATCATGAATTAAATAGAAATTATGTCATATTCTTTCATCACTTAGAGTTGTTTATATTTTAGGATAGGTCTTCTGTTGGATATTCTATTGAAAATATATTTATCATATTGAGGCTTATTTTCACTCTCTTCATTGTATCTTTTGATGAAAAATTCTGAATTTTAATAGGGCCCTGTTTTTCCCCTGTGGTGCTAAAACAATAATCAATAACAAGCCTGCAGAGAACAAAGAGCTTATTTGGGGTCTTAAGAATTACACTGTTGAGACACAGTTTCTGGTAAAACTGAAAGAGTGTTTCAGAGAAGGGAACAATTCAGGAGCTTATAAAGGCAAAAGTCACAATGTCATACTCTGACACAAAATAAATATATATCCTTACAGAATAGGCTGTCACAAGTTGTTTTATGGTGCTAAATCACCTCAGATGTGTCTGACTCTTTGTGACCCCATGGACTGTAGCCCACCTGGCTCCTCTGTCCACAGGATTTCCAAAGGTTCCAATAAGCACATAGGCTGTCAGGAGTTATTTTAGGGTAAGGGTTTGATAAATATCTTGAGTTTCTTGAGTTTCTGAGTTTCTTGATTCTGAGAAATATCTTGAATATCATTTGTAGAACCCCAAGCAGTCAAAAGTTGAATTTCCATCCAGGCTGAGCGGTACATTTGTTGCACTACCTCACTGTCCTCTCAGGTCCATTTAGAGAGCTCTCCTAGCAATATCAGCTCCGTTTTAATGTTCTGTTCACAGTAGTTATTTATTGCCTCATTTCACTTGTATACGAAAATTAAGAGCCTGATGGTAGTCTTCTAATTATTTTTTAAGAAACTTTATTGATTATTTTTTAAATTTGAAACTGTGGTGCCTGGAATATAACAGAAGCACCAACTAAAAATTGTCAGTGACCATTGGTTTCTACAAGAGTGAAACCGCTAGCCATTGTAGTCGTTGACCTTCAACACAGCCTGAAAGGAGTTCAGGGTGGAGATCAGAAATGAAGCACTCTGAATCCTGGGAAAAACTAAGAGAACAGGTTTCAGATGGTTAGACATTTTCAGGAGAAGATTTTATGAGCCCAGTTTATTGCATCTTGTCATATCAGAAAAACACCAAAATTGTTGACAAAGGCATCTGCTTCTTGTGGCTAGCAGCAGTCTTCTTCCAAAATGTGTGCTTGACTTTATATCCCCCTTCACCAAAATCACATATGTGCTGACCTCCTCCCTTACCTCTTCGGAGCAGTTCCTCAGAGCTGTTAGACAGGCTGTCCTCTGCTATAACATTCATTTTTCCCCAAATGAAACTTAACTCATAAATCACATGTTGTATTATATTCATTTTGGCCCAAGTGAAACTTAACTGACAATGCACTTTTTACAAAATTATTGACAAATTATTTATAAAATACATTTTCTATTTTCTTCATTGTGGCTGTTTAGTCAAAAATCATCACACCGCCTTAATCATGGTGACTTAAAAAAAAAATCTTGATATTTGATAATCTAAATTTTCTGAATTTATTCACCATTGTGATTATTGCTTTAACTGTTTTGGATCACTTTCTTTGCATATGAATGCTATTTAATTTTTTAAAGTATTTATTGATTGATCTGGCTGTGCTGGGTCTTAGTTGTGGCATGTGGGATGTGGGATCTTCACTCTAGGTTGGGGCATGAACATCTTTAAATTGTGGCCTGTGGGATCTAGTTCTCTGGGAGTGTGGTGTCTTAGCCACGTGACCACTAGGGAAGTTCTGATATGAATTTAAGAATCAGGTTGACAGTGTCCACAAAATAGCCACTGATAATTTGACCAAGATTGCATTAAATATATAGATTAATTTAGGGGTGATTATTTAATTAAAACTTTTAATATTTCATTACTTGTGGCAATATGCACAAGACTCTCACATGAAGTAAATAGAGAGACAAATATTGGTAATGACAATGATTTTGGAAGAGTAAAATAAACATTCAAACCTGAATGCTTGAAAAGAAATAAGAAAAATTACAGATAACAAAAAGAAAGTAGAAATCTAGATTGTTTTCTGATGTGCCATATTCATGAGATCTAACACTTTCTGTTTACAAACATGCCATAAGTCAAATATACTGCCTGCCCCCCTGAGCCAGATCCTTTTGTTTTTCTTGTCCAATTCTTTTTAATCTAACATACCTATTCTAATTTTTTGCTTAATGAAGATTATTATAGTAGAAGAAGAAATACTTTATATAATTAAGAATAATTTGGTACTACCAAGCATCAATTCAAATATGCATATTTTGATTTGGGATATGATATAAATTATAAATATGCATATTTATAACAAGCTATACTTTTTGAAGAGTTATAAATCTGAATGACCCAAGAGGCTCATTTTCTTTTAATAGCATAGAAAAAGCTAGTTTAGATTGGTTAAACCAATCTGCTGAGAGACAGCAAAGCTTTAGAGTGATGTCAGCATTCCTGAGTTGCAAAGTAGATTCCTGTATCCTCCATATGTAAATCTTCACTCTTAGAATGCAAGTTCCTAGTTATTTCTTGGTACTGAAAACTCTTGATGAATTTAATACCTATGGAAATGTGGTATTGCTCAACTTCCTCTTCAGCTGACATCTACATAATATAATACAGTATTTGAGTGAAGCTTCTTCTCTTCTTGGTTGCTTTTCAGTCTCATGTTCACATGCCTCCCAGGTAGGACCCTACGTCCTAGAACTGAGGACATACATATGGAACAACTATATTATAATATATATATATTATAATATACAAAATACTTTATGTTATAATAAAATTTATATATTATAATAGCATGTTATTACATTATTATTATTATACATTGTATGTCATAATAGCAATGCATTATTATTATATGCATACAGAAAAGGCAGATCAAATTGCCAACATCTGGTAGATCATCAAAAAAGTGAGAGAGTTCCAGAAAAACATCTATTTCTGCTTTATTGACTATGCCAAAGCCTTTGACTGTGTGGATCACAAGAAACTGTGGAAAATTATTCAAGAGATGGGAATACCAGACCACCTGACCTGCCTCTTGAGAAATCTCTATGCAGGTTAGGAAGCAACAGTTAGAACTGGACATGAAATAACAGATTGGTTCCAAATAGGAAAAAGAGTATGTCAAGGCTGTATATTGTCACCCTACTTATTTAACTTATATGCAGAGTACATAATGAGAAATGCTGGGCTGTAGGAAGCACAAGCTGGAATCAAGATTGCCGGGAGAAATATCAATCACCTCAGATATGCAGATGACACCACCCTTATGGCAGAAAGTGAAGAACTAAAGAGCCTCTTAATGAAAGTGAAAGAGGAGAGTGAAAAAGTTGGCTTAAAGCTTAACATTCAGAAAACTAAGATCATGGCATCCAGTCCCATCTCTTCATGGCAAATAGATGGGGAAACAATTGAAATAGTGGCTGACTTTATTTTTCTGGGCTCCAGTATCACTGCAGATGGTGACTGAAGACATGAAATTAAAAGACGCTTACTCCTTGGAAGGAAAGTTATGACCAATCTAGACAGCATATTAAAAAGCAGAGACATTACTTTGCCAACAAAGATCCATCATGAAGTAGAATGAGCACAAACTTTGTAATTAGGAATGAAGTCTTAATCTGATTGAATTTGTTTAGAATCTAAATGTCCTAGACCAAGTCATTAGCCATAGTGTTTCAGTTTCTTCATCTGTAAATAGAGAAAATAATGCACATCACATAAGTTATATAAAAACATGAAAAATATCTACATCAGGTATATTTCTGTGTCATACATAAAGCAGTACTCAGTAAATTATGTTCCTTACTTTTTCTGATTAAGTATGTGTCCAACCTGCTGTTGCTGCTGCCAAATCGCTTCAGTCATGTCCGACTCTGTGCGACCCCATAGACGGCAGCCCACCAGGCTCCCCCGTCCCTGGGATTCTCCAGGCAAGAACACTGGAATGGGTTGCCATTTCCTTCCCACTGCGTGAAAGTGAAAAGTGAAAGTGAAGTCGTTCAGTTGTATCCGACTCTTAGCGACCCCATGGACTGCAGCCTACCAGGCTCCTCCATCCATGGGATTTTCCAGGCAAGAGTACTGGAGTGGGGTGCCATTGCTTTCTCCGTGTGTCCAGCCAGTGGGATATGAATGTAAAAAATATCTACCTAGAGTATCTTTAATATTGTATGCATTAATTCTAACCATTTTCAGCTTAATTTACTTAGGTAATATCATTCAATACTCACATTCTAAGAAAGTAACAAGACTATGCAAAGTCATATTCAGGTCCTTTGTTATTTAATCCTCTTGGAAATCCATCTTTTTATTGCTTTTTGATTGTTGTTGTTCAGTCACTAAGTCATATCCAACTCTTTGTGACTCCATGGACTGCAGCATGCCAGGCTTCCCTATCCTTCACTATCTCTCAGAGTTTGCTCAAACTCAAGTCCATTGAGTCAATGATGTCATCCAACCATCTCATCCTCTGCTGCCTCCTTCTCCTCCTGCCATCAATCTTTCCCAGCATCAGGGTCTTTTCCTTGAGTCTACTCTTTGTATCAGAGGTGGCCAAAGTATCAGAGCTTCAGCTTCAGCATCAGTCCTTCCAGTGAATATTCAGGGTTAATTTCCTTTAGGATTGACTGGTTATATCTTCTTGCTGTCCAAATGACTCTCAGGAGTCTTCTCCAGCATCATGATTCAAAAGCATCAATTCTTCAGCACTCAGCCTTCCTTGTGGTCCAACTCTCCCATCCGTTCATGACTACTGGAAAAACCATAGCTTTGACTAGACAGACCTTTGTTGGCAAAGTGATGTCTCTGCTTTTTAATACACTATCTAGGTCTCTCATAGCTGTTCTTCAAAGGAACGAATGTCTTTTAATTTCCTGGTGACAGTCATCATCCATAGTGATTTTGGAGTATTGATACACCATAATAAAGCATATAATTTTGAATGAAATCCTAACGTAAGCAGAAAAGAGAGCACCTGGTGTAAATGGAAACATGATTCTTTTCACTTATTTATTTATTTGGAAGCTATGTTCATTCTGTTCTTACTCACACAGGAGACACCATATTAGACACAGAATAAGTTGGGCTCTTGAGTCAAATATGTACCCTCTGATCAGTTTACTAATGGAGTGGTTAACTGCTTCTTTAGAACACAGAGATCATCTCTTACAGTCTTTCCTCCAGAATCTTAAATTATCAAGTCTTAACTATACCTGTGATAGCTATTTTGGTAAGGAGGTTAGTGCCCCTCACCAAAGATGTGCATTCCCTATTATGTGGAAATTAGTACAAATTACATTTAAAAAGTGAATTAAAGTGGCAAATGAAATTCAAATTGGTAATGAACCTAACATGGAAATGGAAAGATTATCCTGATTAGCCCAATCTAATTATGAGTCTTTTAAGTGGAAGAAAATGTGGAAGAGAAAAATGACAGAGAAAATTTAGTCTAACTACAAGGGAAATAAGTAAAATGCTTCAATTTTAAATGGACAGACTCATTTTTTCACCTATTTCCTATACTCAGCACAAATGAAATGTTCATGTAAGTATAAAAAGTAGAGAAATGTGATGTTTCAAAATTCAGCATAAGTTCATGAATCTTAAATTAGTGTATAACTTTCAAAAAGTTTTCTTAGTAAAATAGGCACTTACATTTTAAAGTGCTGTTACAATCAAGAAATTGATTCTAAAAACTTGCTCACAGAATCTTCACTGCTAGAGTTGTTCAGAAAGCAAGAAAGGATAAAATTTTTAACTATTTACTCATGTCCTACTAAAATGAATTATTTCAAATATCCAGATGAGATACTCAGAATCAACATTTGTTTTTGCTTCTGGAAAACTGAAATCATTTGGAAATTCAAACTAATATGAAGCAGGAATATATAATTAATATTGTATTTAAATGTTGTCTCTAGTCAGTAGTCTAAACTGGAAGAAAAATCACCAGTAGGAAGTAAATCACCCTTTGGGAATGCAGGAGATTCATGTCAGAAACACGACAGGAAGCAAACTCAGCCCTAACTCTGAAGGTTGCTTTTGTTGAAGATGCAATAAAGCAACCCGCCTCAAGAAACATGAACGGGTCTAGAAACTGGGGATGACCCTCAGGCTATACAGCCAACAAGAAAAAGGTCACTTTAGTCCTAAAATTTCAAGAAACTGAATTCTGTTAACAACTCTAATATGTAAAGAAACGAATCATGTGACAGGAAACGTGTGTAAGAAAACAGTCCTCCAAACTCTCACCCATATTAATTGCAACAAGTTAGCAATCTTCACTGCAGAAGGCAACGGCACCCCACTCCAGTACTCTTGCCTGGAAAATCCCATGGACAGAGGAGCCTGGTAGGCTGCAGTCCATGGGGTCGCTACGAGTCGGACACGACTGAGCGACTTTCCTTTCACTTTTCACTTTCACGCATTGGAGAAGGAAATGGCAACCCATTCCAGTGTTCTTGCCTGGAGAATCCCAGGGACGGGGGAGCCTGGTGGGCTGCCACCTATGGGGTTGCACAGAGTTGGACACGACTGAAGCGACTTAGCAGCAGCAGCAGCAGCAGCAATCCTAATATCCAGAAGAGTCTGCTCACAGAAGTTTGGACCTACTTGGAGATTGGGCATCAACAAACTAATATATTTCATGTAGAAAACTCTCAAATAAGGAATATGACACTTGGATGTTTGATTCAGAGAATGTTAGCTGGGATTAATCAGTCTGTACTGACATTTCTCTGTAAAGTTTCCCAACTCTTTGTATAGTATCTTGGTTCTTTGATTACCTAGCAGTTGCCCTAGCTACTTTACTTTTTCTTTATATATATGTGTGTGTGTGTGTATATATATATATATATATACACATGTACATACATATATATGTAATTGAAGTATAGTTGATTTACAGTGTTGCGGTGCACAGCAGTGCAATTCAGTTGTATATATACAATTTATTTTTTGTTTATTTATTTTTTTTAGCAGCCAAATAGCAACCTTTTATTAATCTTATTTGCAGCATTCTAAAATGAAGCCTAACTCAGTATAACTTACTGAACTTAAAGGAAATATGGACTTTAGTGTGATTTCTCTTTATTTGACTCACTATTCTTTCTTTTTTCTTTTTTTAAAATTTATTTACTATTATTATTATTACTTTACAATATTGTATTGGTTTTGCCATACATCAACACGCATCTGCTATGGATGTACACGTGTTCCCCATCCTGCACCCCCCTCCCACCTCCCTCCATGTACCATCCCTCTGGGTCATCCCAGTGCACTATCCCCAAGCTTCCTATATCCTGCATCGAACCTGGACTGGTGATCATGAGAAACGCTGGACTGGAAGAAACACAAGCTGGAATCAAGATTGCCGGGAGAAATATCAATAACCTCAGATATGCAGATGACACCACCCTCATGGCAGAAAGTGAAGAGGAACTAAAACGCCTCTTGATGAAAGTGAAAGTGGAGAATGAAAAAGTTGGCTTAAAGCTCAACATTCAGAAAACGAAGATCATGGCATCTGGTCCCATCACTTCATGGGAAATAGATGGGGAAACAGTGGAAACAGTGTCAGACTTTATTTTTCTGGGCTCCAAAATCACTGCAGATGGTGACTGCAGCCATGAAATTAAAAGGCGTTTACTCCTTGGAAAGAAAGGTATGACCAACCTAGAGAGCATTTTCAAAAGCAGAGACATTACTTTGCCAACAAAGGTTCGTCTAGTCAAGGCTATGGTTTTTCCAGTGGTTATGTACGGATGTGAGAGTTGGACTGTGAAGAAAGCTGAGCGCCGAAGAATTGATGCTTTTGAACTGTGGTGTTGGAGAAGACTCTTGAGAGTCCCTTGGACTGCAAGGAGATCCAATCAGTCCCTTCTGAAGGAGATCAGCCCTGGGATTTCTTTGGAAGGAATGATGCTAAAGCTGAAACTCCAGTACTTTGGCCACCTCATGCGAAGAGCTGACTCGCTGGAAAAGACTCTGATGCTGGGAGGGATTGGGGGCAAGAGGAGAAGGGGACGACAGAGGATGAGATGGCTGGATGGCATCACTGACTCGATGGACGTGAGTCTGAATGAACTCTGGGAGTTAGTGATGGACAGGGAGGCCTGGCGTGCTGCGATTCATGGGGTCTCGGAGAGTCGGACACAACTGAGTGACTGATCTGATCTGATCTCATACATGTTTTAATGCCATTCTCCCAAATCATCCCCCTCTCCCTCTCCCACAGAGTCCATAAGACTGTTCTATACATCAGTGTCTCTTTTGCTGTCTCACATACAGGGTTGTCGTTACCATCTTTCTAAATTCCATATATATGCATTAGTATACTGTATTGGTGTTTTTCTTTCTGGCTGACTTCACTCTCTAGAATAGGCTCCAGTTTCATCCACCTCATTAGAACTGATTCAAATGAATTTTTTTAATGGCTGAGTAATACTCCATAGTGTATATGTACCACAGGTTTCTTATCCATTTGTCTGCTGATGGACATCTAGGTTGCTTCTATGTCCTGGCTATTATAAACAGTGCTGCGATGAACATTGGGGTACACGTGTCTCTTTCAGTTCTGGTTTCCTCAGTGTGTATGCCCAGCAGTGGGATTGCTGGGTAATAAGGCAGTTCTATTTCCAGTTTTTTAAGGAATCTCCACACTGTTCTCCCTAGTGGCTGTACTAGTTTGCATTCCCACCAACAGTGTAGAGGGTTCCCTTTTTTCCACACCCTCTCCAGCATTTATTGCTTGTAGACTTTTGGATCACAGCCATTCTAACTGGTGTGAAATGGTACCTCATAGTGGTTTTGATTTGCATTTCTCTGATAATGAGTGATGTTGAGCATCTTTTCATGTGTTTGTTAGCCATCTGTATATCTTCTTTGGAGAAATGTCTATTTAGTTCTTTGGCCAATTTTTTGATTGGGTCGTTTATCCTTCTGGAATTGAGCTGCAGGAGTTGCTTGTATATTTTTGAGATTAGTTGTTTGTCAGTTGCTTCATTCGCTATTATTTTCTCCTATTCTGAAGGCTGTCTTTTCACCTTGCTTATAGTTTCTTTTTTTGTGCAGAAGCTTTTAATTTTAATTAGATCACATTTGTTTATTTTTGCTTTTATTTCCGATATTCTGGGAGGTGGGTCATAGAGGATCCTGCTGTGATTTATGTCGGAGAGTGTTTTGCCTATGTTCTCCTCTAAGAGTTTTATAGTTTCTGGTCTTACATTTAGTTCTTTAATCCATTTTGAGTTTATTTTTGTGTATGGTGTTAGAAAGTGTTCTAGTTTCATTCTTTTACAAGTGGTTGACCAGTTTTCCCAGCACCACTTGTTAAAGAGATTGTCTTTTCTGCATTGTATATTCTTGCTTCCTTTGTCAAAGATAAGGTGTCCGTAGGTGCGTGGGTTTATCTCTGGGCTTTCTATTTTGTTCCATTGATCTACATTTCTGTCTTTGTGCAAGTACCATACTGTCTTGATGACTGTGGCTTTGTAGTAGAGCCTGAAGTCAGGCAGGTTGATTCCTCCAGTTCTGTTCTTCTTTCTCAAGGTTGCTTTGGCTATTCGAGGTTTTTTGTATTTCCATACAAATTGTGAAATTATTTGTTCTAGCTCTGTGAAAAATACTGTTGGTAGCTTGATAGGGATTGCAATTTATTATTTTTAAATAATTTTCTATTATACATTATTATAAGATTTAACTATAGTTACCTGTGCTATAGAGTAAACCTTTGTTGCTTATTGCATATCTATTTTTAATCAGAAATCTAGCATTCTATTCATATTAAATCAAGCAAGTGAAATCAAAATGTCATAATTTTTTTGGTTAGGCAAAAATGCATAAATGTTATAAAATAAATATATTATACATATTATATATAAACACACACACACACACACACACACAAAAGGTTTTCTATGCTGGATAGAGGCTTGAGAAAGCATCAAAAAAATGTTGGAGCAATTGGGAATCATACACTAAATGAAATGGGAACACTGAATATAAAATAGAAAAGGTGAAACAAACTAGATAAAAGTAAAAGATCATCATATAGTCCAGATATTTTTAAACATGGCTGCACATGTTTAAAAATGTGCATCTGGAGCTCTAAATAAAAAACAGCTGTACCTGGGCATTTTTATTTTTCAAAAAAAATCCCAAGATAATTCTGATATGCATCTGAATTTTAGAAAGTGATCACAGGTTTTTCTATTAAGAGGTAATTTTGGTGATATAGAATTCCATTATTTTTCTGTTGACCAATGATGATACAGTGGCATTAAGTGAATAATAGTTACATAATCACAATAGTAAAGATGCTTATCAGTTTTCACAGTCAACTGACATAGCAACTTTAATAGTCATAAATAGACTGCAGAAATCATGGTCATAACAGGATTACTTAGCTCATAAATATAGTCTTCTAAGTGAACGAGGGAACACATTAAGTGTTTATAGTAATCACAAAAAGACAGTTTCTTTTTCAAAATCTTTCAAAGTCTGCATTTTCTCCTTTAGATGATGTTAATAGAGCTGCTAATAATAACCAAGAAATGGTATGTGTGCTGACTTTCTGTTTGCTTTGTAATTTCTGTCTTTCCATTTAGTTAGTTCTCTAAGGGCTACACTGGTTTCCTCAAATCACATGGGAAAAATATCATGATAACAGCTTATCCTCTTTATCTTCATCCTCCCTGTGCTTGCTGAAGAATGCATTATATGTTAGACTCACAGGCCTTAAAGAAAATAAGCCAGTGTTTACATCAAAGTGTTGGATTGTCAACATAGCATCGCAGCTTCTTATACCCAGCCCCCAAACACACTTTACTAATAATTCAAAGGATACAAACAAAAAACAGACAGACACGAAGCATTCCTTTCCAGAGGTGCCAAATCTGAAGATGCAGTTTCCTAACTGTCCCTTTATCCCCCTTTGGGACACTTTTGATTTAGGTGTAACCAAGGAAAGATCATTTTACTGTGCTTGTTGAACAGTTTTCTTAAAATGAGTTTTGTATTATAAGTTTTCAAAGCTTCTCAGCAATGTATTCTAGTTGTCATATGGATAGTAAAGATCTTCATGAATAATTTTCATTCTCCATGCAGTCATGCCCCATCAATCCATAAATTCCAAGCTTATTGTCAAAAGATACTCAAGATAGACCAAGTATAGTCTATTATAATTTTTTCCCAAAGACTCGTCATATCTTCCCAATAGTAAATATCATTGGCTTGTTTGAAGGGAAATAGGTTTCCAAGACAATTCAATGGAGCTCATATATTCCCTCCTACAGCTCCACAAGGGGAATCATAGGTTGGCCATCAGCATGTCTCTTCCTACTGTAGATCAGAGGTTAAGTGATTTAATCAGTGTCCTACAAGTAGTGAATGCAAGATGACCTGGGTAATCATAATTTAGTCCCTATTCTCTTCACTATTCTATGTAGCCTCTGCTCATATCATGTAACCAGTTTCATAAAGGAAAATCAAGAATGTCAGAATATTAAGGGCAGAGGGTAGGGGATGGGGGAAAGGCAAATCAAAAAGGACACATAAGAAACTATGGCTAATCCAACTTGTTATTGCTGGAACTCGGGGGATTTGAGGAAAGAGGCAAACTCTAATACGAGCTTGAACATAGAAGGAAGGCCAGGCTAGTGAGAAACCTTTTATGGTGTGCAGACTTCATTCTGCAGGCAACATAGAGCCACTGGAGCTAAGGAGTTAATTCTTTGAATTTGCATTTTAAAACAGTAACACTGATGGCATTATGGAATATTAAAAGACAGAAAGAAAAATAACCAGGGAATCCAGTAGGAGGGGTATTAAAAGAAATGTAAGAAAAAGTATCCAATAAAAGTATCCAACATCCAATAACAGAGACAGGGCTTCCCAGCTGGCATTAGTGGTAAAGAACCCTCCAGCCAAAGCAGGAGACATATGAGACACAGGTCTGATCCCTCAGTTGGGAAGATCCTCTGCGGGAGGGCATGACAGCCCACTCTAGTAGTCTTGCCTAGAGAATTTCATGGACAGTGGAGCCTGGTGGGCTACAGTCCAAAGGGTCGCAAAGAGTCAAACATGACTAAAATGATTTAGCATGCACACAACTTTCTTTATGGTCCAACTCTCACAACAGTACATGACAACTGGAAAAAACATAGCTTTGACTTTACAGCCCTTTGTCAGCAAAGTGATGTCTCTGCTTTTTAATACACTGTCTAGGTTTGTCATAGCTTCCCTTCTAAGGATCAGGCAAATTTTAAATTCATGGATCTAGTCACCATCCACAGTGATTTTGGAGCCCAAGAAAATAAAATCTCTCAATGCTTCCACTTTTTCCCCTTCTATGTGTCATGAAGTGATGGGACCAGATGCCATGATCTTAGTTTTTTAAATGTTGAGTTTTAAAGCAGCTTTTTTACTCTCCTCTTTCGATCTTCATCAAGAGGCCCTTTGGGGCCTCTTCATTATCTGCCATTGGAGTGGTATCATCTGCATCTCTGAGGTGGTTGATATTTCTCCTGACAATCTTATTTCCAGCTTGTGATTCGTCCAGCCCAACATTTTGTTTGATGTTCTCTGCATAGAAGTTAAATAAATAGGGTGATGATATGCCATAGCAATTTAAAATGGTAATATAAAAGCATTTCACTTATTACGGGTAATAACCAAATTACAAAATTTGTATTTCGTCACTCATACATGCACATGTATTGTTTTCTTCTCAGAACCTTAAAAATGCTCCACACATTAACTCACCTGTTTATATTTCTTGATTCATGTGCATAATGCCAATGCATCCAACCTTCAGTATATTGATGAGTAAGAAAGAATAGAGAAGGCAATGGCACCCCACTCCAGTACTCTTGCCTGGAAAATCCCATGGACAGAGGAGCCTGGTAGGCTGTAGTTCATGGGGTTGCTAAGAGTCGGACAGGACTGAGCGACTTCACTTTCACTTTTCACTTTCATGCATTGGAGAGGGAAATGGCAACCCACTCCAGTGTTCTTGCCTGGAGAATCCCAGGGACGGGGGAGCCTGGTGGGCTGCCACCTATGGGGTCGCACAGAGTCGGACACGAGTGAAGTGACTTAGCAGTAGCAGTAAGAAAGAATGGAGAGGAAAAGGAACTACAGTTACCATTCTGTAGCTGACACACGTATTATACATACTGTGCTCTGCATATGCTCTTGCTTCACTGTCTGAACAGACTTCATTTACAAAACACAATTCAAAGGCTAGATGGTTAAGAGTTTAATTTATTGAGGAAAGCAGAGTATTAAACCAAGTGCAGGACCTTTGAATGCAGGGCTTGGGCCACAGCGTAAGTCACATATCCATGAAGCTGACCCTGATTAAGTTTAAGGAGCCATGTAAAGCTGTGTGATAGGAGTTTCTGAAATTTATCTGAGTGGGTTACTTTTCTCTTTTTTTTTTTTTTCTTTTTTAAAAAAAAAAAAAAAATTACTTATTCATTTGTCCCGAGTCTTAGTTGTGGCATGCAGGATCTTAAATGCAGCACATGAACTCTTAATTACAGCTTGTGTATCTAGTTTCCTGAGCAGTGATTGAACCAATGCGAGGTGGAGTCATAGCCCCTGGACCACCAGGGAAGTTCCAGGTTACTTTTCATTTGCTAAGTGATTGCTTACATATGGCCTCAGTAGATTCTTCAGCTTCTGTATATTTCTTCAGTTATTTTCAGTCTTTTTTTTTTTTGCTTTGCTTTTGGATTCCTAAAGGGCAGGTTCATTCCCATTTGTGAATTTTTTTTCTCCCAGTTTGAGCAACTGATTAGAGACAATATTTAAATATAGTATGAATAGTATAGTTGTACTTCATATTATTTCAAATTTCCAACTTCAATTAGACAGAAGTAAAAAAGAACAAATGTTGATACAGAGTATGCAACCTGGATATTTAAAATAATTAATTTTACTAGTACATGAGTAAATAGTTATATAATTATGATTCTCTCATGCTTCTGAATAACTCTAGCGATGAAGGTTCTATGGAGTAAGTTGTTATACTCAGTTTCTTGAGTGTAACAGCACTTTCAAACTTAGGTGCCTGTTTTATGAAATGGAGAAAACTTTTTGAAAGCTGTACATGAATTTAAGATGCATGAGCTTATGCTGAATTTTGCAACATGGTATCTGTATTGTTTATATTTACAGGAAAACTTTATTTGTGCTGAGTATAGAAAATAGGTAAAAAATGAGACTGTCCATTTAAAATTGATGCATTTTACTTATTTCCCTTGTAGTTAGACTAAATTATGATCTAACAACATATGTTAAACTAACTCTTATGTTAATATTTACAACAAAAAGTAACTTTAGCAGAAATTCTTTGTGGTGATATACAATGCAAAAGACATTTTTCTTTATTTTTCCTTTTATCTTGCACTAACGTGTTTAGAAACTGGGATGTGTATGTTAGAGTGAGAATGATTTTGTCCTGTAATTTTCTCCTAAAATGTTTTGGTATTCAAAATAGAACATCTCTAAGAACTGGGCCTTTTTGAGAACACAAACTATAACCATGGGAAAGGAGATCCTAGGTTTTTCCGTGTTATGTTTGGTCTTAATCCTATGTCAGTGAAGAGATCCTTTTATGACAGAAAACACTACCATAGATCTGCCCTTACCATACTTCACCAAAACATCTGTCCATACCATAACATACTGTTACGTTCAAGTTTAATTAACAGTGCTTAGTAATGCTATTCTCCTTTAAACTGCATACTTTCTAAAATTACAAATGGTAGATTGTGAATTAGTATTGTCAAGAAAGTATATCTCAGTTTGAGTTTTTAATTTACATTTTCATTTTTTATTTTTCTCCTCATTTCCATTTTTATTCAGTGTTAGTACACACCAACTTTAGAATTTATACACATTTAATAAAGAAGAAAAAAGTGCCATGATGAATGAACAAAGGAATTTCAGCTGGTAAATGTAAATCATAAACAGTCAAAAAAGTTCTAAAAGTGAAATTATTAATATATAAATTAGAAGAATATTGATGGAACTAACAGGAAATTGTAGATGAAGGAGAAAGGGTCAGCAAACTTGATGATAGATAAATAAAAAATACTTATTCTGAGGAACAGAGACTAAAAACTAACAAAAATCAATATATAGTCAATGATCATGCTTTATAACACAGGAGTTCTAGAGTGAAGACAGAAATAATGTACCAAGTGTTTTTTTAAGTAGTGTGCAATTATTTCCCACATCTGATAAAAAACACAAAAATCTCCACACTAACCAAAAATCACCAAATTCCGTAGAAGTTAAATGGAAAGAATTAAAAATCTAGGCATGTGCTAATCAATAGGCTGACAAATAAAGAAAATCTTGAAAAATTCAGAGTTAAAAAGGCAAGTTAGAATAGTGATTGCCTTAAGTGGAGGTTTGATTGCTGGGATAGAAGCAAAAGGAATTTCCAGAAATGATAGAAAATTTGATGTCCAAGTTTGGCTGGTGATTCCATGGCTATACACTATTTTCAAAAGTCATCACATTGAATACAAGACCTATATATTTTATTGTATGTAGATTTTACCTTGCTAACAAAAATATTCAGTTACCCTATAATGATGCAATCAGAGGAACAATTGTTTATTGAATGTTTTGCTGACTAGTCATTATGATAAGCACTTTCCATATATTACCCTGAAAAATAACCTTCATAATCACAAAATAAGGAGTAATCTATTCCAAGTTATGCAATTGATTTAAATTATATATGCTGATTTGTTTTTCCCTGTAAATTAGTGAGGCAATCATGAAATCATAGAATCCCAAATAACTTCAAAATGAACTTGTTGCTCTTTGTTGCTAAGTCGCTTTAGTTGTGTCCAAGTCTTTGAGATCCCAGGACTGTAGCCCACCAGGTTGCTCTGCCCATCGGATTCTTAAGGCAAGAATTCTTGAGTGGGTTGCCATACCATTCTCCAGGAGATCTTCCTGACCTGGGGGTGGAACCCACGTCTCTTAATATCTCCTGATTTGTTAGGCAGGTTCTTTACCACTAACGCCACCTGGGAATTCCAGAATAAGCTTAGGCATCTAGTTTTACAGGAAACCAAGGTAATGGAATCTTTTTTTTTTTAAGTAAAATTTATGTGTGTGTGTATATATGTGTGTGTGTGTGTACACTAAGCAAGTATATTTCTAAAGCTGAATTTGTAAACTTATTTTTAGCCACAATGAATATTTGAAATTTCAGAAAAATAGAATTATTGTTTTCAGCAACATAAGAAGAAATAGTACTGACACACTATTCTGTACAATTTTCTGTAAATTTATAACATGACATAATCATGTATGTATGTAGATGAAGACAGTATTGATACATAAAATTATCCAGTATAATTTAGAAGAGTCACTGTGTAAAGACACGAAAATCCATATCATCTGAAAAACGTAGCATTTCAGTTTAATGCCGAATAACAAAGTTTCATAAAAGTCATCTCTGTACAGATCTTACTATACAGTCCACAGTGAGATTTTTTAGTTGGCAATATATAGTGTTTTATTTTATTTCTAATTTTGATCAGACCATAGAATTGCCAGATTCTAATCAAATGGTAACCTCTGTAACTATGAAATGCTCATTAATTTTGCATGGACATAAAAATGGTTCAGAGTTTTAATGTTGTCTTTGATTTAAGCAGTTTTTTAATGTTGTAATAAAAACATAAAAAAGAGTGAGCTTGGAAATGGTGTGATAAATGGAATATACATCATTTATATTATTGCATTTATAACATATCAAGCTATATGAAAGTTACGTGTGTGTTCATTTTGTATAATATAAGGCAAAATAAACAAAAATTGTCTAACATTTAAAAATATTTTAGACAGAGAATTTATCAGTATTCTAGATTACAAAATAACATTTACATAAAGGAAAGATAAACTATATTAGAAAATTAGTTTAACTAAAATCAATACAATGTATGTTGGTTCAGTTCAGTTCGATTGCTCAGTCATGTGAGACTTTGCGACCCCATGGACTGCAGCACGCCAGACTTCCCTGTCCATCACTAACTCCCGGAGCTTACTCAAACTCATGTCCATAGCGTTGGTGATGCCATCTAACCATCTCATCCTCTGTCATCCTCTCCTCCTGCCTTCAGTCTTTCCCAGCATCAGGGTCTTTTCCAGTGAGTGTGTTGTTCACATCAGGTGACAAATGCATTGGAGTTTCAGATTCAGCATCAGTCCTTCCAATGAATATTCAGGACTGATTTCTTTTAAGATTGACTAGTTTGATCTCCTTGCAGTTCAAGGGACTATCAAGAGTTCTCCAACACCACAGTTCAAAAGCATCAATTCTTCAGTGCTCAGCTTTCTTTATAGTCCAGCTCAAACATCCATACATGACTACTGGAAAAACCATAGCTTTAATTAGATGGACTTTTATTGGCAAAGTAATGTCACTGTTTTTTTAATATGCTCTCTGGGTTGGTCAAAGCTTTTCTTCCAAGGAGCAAGCATCTTTTAATTTCATGGCTGCAACCATCATCTGCAGTGATTTTGGAGCCCCCAAAAATAAAGTTACTGTTTCCATTGTTTCCCCATCTATTTTCCATGAAGTGATAGTATCAGATGCCATGATCTTAGTTTTTTGAATGTTGAGTTTTAAGCCAACTTTTTCACTCTCTTCTTTCACTTTCATCAAGTGGCTTTTTAGTTCTTCCCTTTCTGCTATAAGGGTGGTGTCATCTGGATATCTGAGGTTAATGATATTTCTCCTGGCAATCTTGATTCCAGCTTGTGCTTCATCCAGCCTGGCATTTTGCATGATGTACTCTGCATATAAGTTAAATAAGAAGGGTGACAATATACAGCCTTGACGTACTCCTTTCCCAATTTATAGATATACAAATATATTATGAATCTGGTGCTAAAAATTATTGAATGAACAATGATTAAATTATCTCTTCACTAACTTTGGAAAAATTACTATTACTGATTTTAAAAGCCACTTCTAAATAAGCTACGGTAAATATAAATTAAATAAATGACTGCTTAAAGATAAGCTGAGATTCTATAAAGTGTTTTACAGTTAAAATGATTGGCTAAGAATTTTGTATTTTATGTACTAATAAATCATTGAATTAGAAGTGAAGTAAAATAGTTCTATCACTATCAAGTTCATATTTCATATATATATATAAATTTAATGTGAATTGGCTTTGCAATTTAAAAATATTAAATATAGATGTCTAATGCATTTAGTGTGCGTTAAAAGATATAATTGAGGGTAGGAGAGTTTGAATTTCTATCAAATGTATTCTTTTTTTTTTTGGCATCAATATATGCTTCTTTATTAAAATACACTTCAATCTTTAAACAAAACTAGGCAGTTCAGTCAGGAATTGGCCTATTTGTCTGTGGTGAATGCCTGAATCCATCATCTTTGCCCCAAGATCTGTTTCTAGATTTGTCATCAGCGTTGTCTTGGATCCCCATGGTCCAGTGAGGAGATACCAGCACTTCTCTGCTCTGAAGGTGAGATAATTGGATTTCATCCATTTCCTCAGCAGGGAGTTTATACATACCTCCAGGGAAGCCCACATACGTACAGAATGAGAGATTTTAATAGCAACATCAAGCTTTCAAAATTAGATGGATTTTTAAAAATTTTATTATTGCATAATTGATGTATAATTAATGAATAATATCATATATTTCAGGTGTGCAGCAGGGTGGTTCACAATTTTTAAAGGTTATATTCTGATAACAGATTTTAAATTGGAACAGTGACATAAAAGGGTATGAAATACAGTAACGTATATGCTTAAGAGAATGGATTTATTGTCTTTATTACTATGTCTCATTAGCTTGGAAAATAGAATGCGTAGCATTATATCTGAAGCAGAATGACCCTAACTGAAAACTGCATGACAGGCACTCTCATGTGAGGTCTAACCTTGTAGAATGAAAAGATGATAGAAAACAGGAATGACAGTGTTGGTTTTCATGGTGTAGTAGACGAGGAATAATACATAAGGCATAACTGAGTGGAAGAGCGAGAGAAAGGAGTAGAAAAAGTGCATTCTGTGTGAAAATAATGCTGCACAACTGAATGGAATGGGAGGGATGTGTTTGGATGCAATACTGTTGTCAAGGGGAGAAGGGCACATTGTACACACAGTTCAGGGAATGACAGGACAGTAGGAGGCTTTTAAGATTAGTTTTTTGGTTGTATGAATATTTTAGGCATAGGACAAGATAGAAATTGGAGAAAATCATTGCTGTTCAGTTGCATAGTCATGTCCAACTCAGTGTGACCCCATGGACTACAGCACAGCAGGCTTCCCTGTCCTTCACCATCTCCCAGAGTTTGCTCAAACTCATGTCCATTCAGTCATTGATACCATCCAACCACCTCATCCTCTGTCACCTCTTGCCCTCAATCTTTCCTACCTTCAGAATCTTTTTTTCCAGTGAGTGAGCCCTTCACGTCACTTGGCCAAAGTATTGGAGCTTCAACTTTGGCTTTAGTCCTTTCAGTAAATATTCAAGGTTGATTTCCTCTAGGGCTGACTGGTTTGATTTCCATGCTATCCAAGAGACTCTCAAGAGTCTTCTCCAGCAGCACAGTCCAAAAGCATCAATTCTTTGGTGCTCAGTCTTCTTTATGGTCCAATTCTCACATCCATACATGACTACTGAAAAAAACATAGCTTTGACTATATGGACCTTTGTTGGCAAAGTGATATATCTGCTTTTTAATATTCTGTCTATGTTTGTCATAGGTATTCTTCTAAGGAGCAAGCATCTTTTAATTTTGTGGCAGTAGTCACCATCTGCATTGATTTTGGAGCCCAAGAAAATGAAATCTGATGTTGTTTCCACTTTTTCCTCATCTATTTGCCTTGAAGTGATAGGACTAGATGCCATGGTCTTTGTTTTTTGAATGTGGAGTTTTAAGCCAGCTTTTTCACTCTCCTCTTTTACCTTCATCTTGAAGCTCTTTAGTTATTCTTCATTTTCTGCCATTAAAGTTGTATCATCTTCATATTTGAGGTTTTTGATATTTCTCCTGGCAGTCTTGATTCCAGCTTGTGAATCATCCAGCCTGACATTTTGTGTGATGTACCCTGCATATAAGTTAAATAAACAGAATGACAATGCACAGCTTTGACGTACTCTTGCCCCAGTTTTTAACCAGTCTGTTGTTCCATGTCTAGTTCTACCTGTTGCTTCTTTTCCTGCATACAGGTTTCTCATGAGGCAGGTAAGGTGGTTTGGTATTCCCGTCTCTTTAGAAATATTCCATAGTTCATTGTGCTCCATATAGTCAAAGGCTTTAGCGTAATCAATGAAGATGCTATAGTAGATTGTGTTCTTTTGTTTTTAATTTATTTTTTTTCTATGATCCAGAGTATGGTGACAATTTGGTCTCTGTTTCCTCTGCCTTTTCTGAATCCAGCTTGTATATCTGAAAGGTCTCAGTTTATGTACTGCTGAAGCCTAGCTTGAAGGATTTTGAGCATAATCTTGCTAGCATGTGAAATGAGTTCAATTATATGGTCATTTGAACATTCTTTGGCATTGCTTTTCTTTGAGATTGGAATGAAAACTGACCTTTTCCAGTCCTGTGGCCACAGCTGAGTTTTCCATATTTGTTGGTATACTGAGTGCAGCACTTTAACCGCATCATCTTTAAGGATTTGAAGTAGCTCAGCTGGAATTCCATCACCTCCACTAGCTTTGTTCCTGGTGATCTTTCCTGAGGCCCACTTGACTTCACATTCCACATTATCTGGCTCTAGGTGAGTGATCACACTATTGTGGTTATGTGGGTCATTAAAATCTTTTTTGGTATTATTCTGTATATTCTTGCTACCTCTTCTTTATATCTTCTGGTTCTGTTAGGTCCATACCATTTTTGTCCTTTATTGTGCCCATCTTTGCATGAAATATTCCCTTGGTATCTTTAGTTTTCTTGAAGGGATCTCTAGTCTTTCCCACAAGATAATAACAGCCTGCTGCTGGAGGAATTTTAATATTGGCTCACCAAATATTATGCTACCACAACAAAACCCAACCCAGTTCAATGATTAAAAATATCACTCAACCTTTGCCCTTGCCCACATTGGCAGCATGACAACTGTAACAACATCAAAACAACAATAATAATAATTAAAAATGAAGACTCTGGGCATAAACAATAATCTTATGACTTACTATTTTGTATACCTGATGTTTTGCATTTCTTTAGAAATTAGAAGACTCATAAAAGCAAGTCAAAAATCCAATATTGTCAACAGATATAGAAGTAAACATAAAGTGGTTTCCCCTACTTTCTTCAATTTGAGCCTGAATTTTGCAGTAAGGAGCTGATGATCTGAGCCACAGATCATAAAGAAATAAAGCTTTCTGAAGACTCATCTTGATGAAGGGATGGCCTAGGGGAAGGGGGAGCTTTCATGAATAAACCTAGTTGAGAAAACTTTCAAGGGAAGAAATAAATAACGTAGTAACAAATTAGGTGAAGAAAAGGGAAATTTAAATCATCTTATATCCCTAGTTCAGGAGATGGGGCATCTGACTAAAATGGCACAAACCGATTTTCTGTTCAAAGCTCACTTTTATTGTCTTTCCAGCTGATCTTTCCAGCTGTATCTGCAGTATATACATAGAAACATTTTCCTAAACTATGTAATGAAGCATTTTCAGAAAGACTTATTTTTCCTTTCAAATTATTTAGTAAGGAGAATTGTAAAGGCATTATTCTCAAGGAGTTACATCTATTCTACCGTTTCAAAACATAATTTCAGTTATACAGAGTGAAGTAAGACAGAAAGAAAAACACCAAAACAGTATACTAACGCATGTATATGGAATTTAGAAAGATGGTAACGATGACCCTATATGCGAGACACCAAAAGACACTGATGTATAGAACAGTCTTTTGGACTCTGAGGGAAAAGGCGAGGGTGGGATGATTTGAAACAATAGCATTGAAACATGTATATTACCATATGTGAAACAGATCGCCAGTCCAGGTTCAATGCATGAAGCAGGGTGCTTAGGGCTGGTACACTGGGATGACCCTGAGGGATGGAATGGGAGTTCAGAATGGGAGCATATATACACGCATGGCTGATTCATGTCAATGTATGGCAAAATCACTACAATATTGTAAAGTTATTAGCCTCCAATTAAAATAAATAAAAAAATAAAGTCAATCCATAGCAATCCTTTTAAAACATGTGAAAGAGCGCATCATAATAGAATCAAGTAAAATAAATAAACTGTGTAGCAAACCACTCTAAGCCACACATTTGGTTATCTCTCTGGGAATCCCAGTTGAGCTATTTCAAATCCTGAAAGATGATGCTGTGTAAGTGCTGCACTCAATATGCCAGCAAATTTGGAAAACTCAGCAGTGGCCACAGGACTGGAAAAGGTCGGTTTTCATTCCAATCCCAAAGAAAGGCAATGCCAAAGAATGCTCAAACTACCACACAATTGCACTCATCTCACACTCTAGTAAAGTAATGCTCAAAATTCTCCAAGCCAGGCTTCAGTAATACATGAACCGTGAACTTCCAGATGTTCAAGCTGGTTTTAGAAAAGGCAGAGAAACCAGAGATCAAATTGCCAACATCCGCTGGATCATGGAAAAAGCAAGAGAGTTCCAGAAAAACATTTATTTCTGTCTTATTGACTATGCCAAAGCCTTTGACTGTGTGGATCACAATAAACTGTGGAAAATTCTGAAAGAGATGGGAATACCAGACCACCTGACCTGCCTCTTGAGAAACCTATATGCAGGTCAGGAAGCAACAGTTAGAACTGCACATGGAACAACAGACTGGTTCCAAATAGGAAAAGGAGTATGTCAAGGCTGTATATTGTCACCCTGGTTATTTAACTTCTATGCAGAGTACATCATGAGAAATGCTGGGCTGTAGGAAGCACAAGCTGGAATCAAGATTGCCAGGAGATTGACATCACCCTTATGGCAGAAAGTGAAGAGGAACTAAAAAGCCTCTTGATGAAAGTGAAAGAAGAGAGTGGAAAGTTGGCTTAAAGCTCAACATTCAGAAAACGAAGATCATGGCATCTGGTCCCATCACTTCATGGGAAATAGATGGGGAAACAGTGGGAACAGTGTCAGACTTTATTTTTTGGGCTCCAAAATCACTGTAGATGGTGACTGCAGCCATGAAATTAAAAGATGTTTACTCCTTGGAAAGGAAGTTATGACCTACCCAGATAGCATATACAAAAGCAGAGACATTACTTTGCCAACAAAAGTCCGTCTAGTCAAGGCTATGGTTTTTCCAGTGGTCATGTATGGATGTGAGAGTTGGACTGTGAAGAAAGCTGAGTGTCCAAGAATTGATGCTTTTGAACTGTGGTGTTGGAGAAGACTCTTGAGAGTCCCTTGGACTGCAAGTATGTCCAACCAGTCCATTCTAAAGGAGATCAGTCCTGGGTGTTCATTGGAAGGACTGATGCTAAAGCTGAAACTCCAATACTTTGGCCACCTCATGGGAGGAGTTGACTCATTGGAAAAAACCTGATGCTGGGAGGGATTGGGGGCAAGAGGAGAAGGGGATGACAGAGGATGAGATGGCTGGATGGCATCACTGACTCGATGGACGTGAGTCTGAGTGAACTCCAGGAGTTGGTGATGGACAGGGAGGCTTGGCGTGCTGTGATTCATGGAATCGCAAAGAGTCGGACACAACTGAGTGACTGAACTGAACTGAACTGGGAAAATATAAAAACATTTTGGTATTTTTATGATTTTTAGCACTGCATAAACATGTTGATATATGAAATATTGAATATCATGGAGAAAAATTATATGTATTATCACTTTCTTTTATATTTTCTTCTTTCTGATTCCTTTGATTTTATTCTGTTTTTTCTAAAGGTTGAAATGTACGTTACTGATTTGAAATATTTCCTCTTTTACTATCTAAGCATTTTGTGTTATAAATTTTTGTTTTAACTACTTAAGCTGCATGACACAAATGTAATATGTTGTGTTTTTGTTTACATTCAGTTCTGTGGATTTTTAAAATTACATTTGGAAAAAAAAAATTTGACCCATTGGTTGTTTAGAGGTGCATGTTTAATGTCTGCCTTTTTGAAAATTTTTCTGTTGTTTCTCTACTTGATTTCACTTTGGATGAAAACATGACTTACATGATTTCTAAAAATTTTTCAAGATTTATATATGAACCAAAATATGGTCTTTTTAATTTATGTCCATGGATGATTGAAATATATATATGTTATATATATAACTGTTTACTGGAATATTCCATAAATGTCATTTAGATTTCATTGGTTGATGGTGTGGTTCAGTTTTTCTATATAATTACTAATTTTGTTATGTGCCTAGTAGTTGTGTTGGTTATTATGAGTGGAAGATTAAATATACTCTTCCAGTCTCTGGCTCATATTTGGTGTATTTAGAATATTTATATTAAAAGTAATTGTTGATAGGTTTGTCACATTTTATTAACTATTTTGCTTGTTTATTTATTTCTTGTTCTTTTTTATCATTTTCTTTCTTCTACATTGGTGGCTTTAGGCATACAAAACATATCAGTTCAGTTCAGTTGCTCAGTCTGTCCAACTCTGCAACCCCATGAATCACAGCACGCCAGGCCTCCCTGTCCATCACCAACTCCCGGAGTTCACTCAAACTCACGTCCATTGAGTCGGTGATGATATCCAGCCATCTCATCCTCTGTCATCCCCTTCTCCCTCTGCCCTCAATCCCTACCAGCATCAGGGTCTTTTCCAATGAGTCAACTCTTCACATGAGGTGGCCAAAGTATTGAAGTTTCAGCTTTAGCATCATTCCTTCCAAAGAAATCCCAGGACTGATCTCCTTTAGAATGGACTGGTTGGACATCCTTGCAGTCCAAGGGACTCTCAAGAGTCTTCTCCAACACCACAGTTCAAAAGCATCAATTCTTGGACACTCAGCTTTCTTCACAGTCCAACTCTCACATCCATACATGACCACTGGAAAAACCATAGCCTTGAGTAGACGGACCTTTGTTGGCAAAGTAATGGCTCTGCTTTTCAATATGCTATCTAGGTTGGTCATAACTTTCCTTCCAAGGAGTAAATGTCTTTTAATTTCATGGCTGCAATCACCATCTGCACTGATTTTGGAGCCCCAAAAAATAAAGTCTGACACTGTTCCCACCGTTTCCCCATCTATTTCCCATGAAGTAATGGGACCAGATGCCATGATCTTTGTTTTCTGAATGTTGAGCTTTAATCCAACTTTTTCACTCTCCTCTTTCCCTTTCATCAAGAGGCTTTTTAGTTCCTCTTCACTTTCTGCCATAAGGGTGATGTCAATCTCCTGGCAATCTTGATTCCAGCTTGTGCTTCTTCCAGCCCAGCGTTTCTCATGATGTACTCTTCAGAGAAGTTAAATGAGCAGGGTGGCAATATACAGCTTTGACATACTCCTTTTCCTATTTGGAACCAGTCTGTTGTTCCATGTCCAGTTCTAACTGTTGCTTCCTGACCTGCATATAGGTTTCTCAAGAGGCAGGTCAGGTGGTCTGGTATTCCCATCTCTTTCAGAATTTTCCACAGTTTCTTGTGATCCACACAGTCAAAGGCTTTGGCATTGTCAATAAATCAGAAATAGATACCTAATATTATAGCCTGCTTTTCTTTATATTTTTCAACTTTTAGTAAATGTTGAAATTGTACTTCTACTTAGTTTATTTATCCTTCCATTTCTTAATTACATTTCTCTCAATATTCCTCTAAATACACTATCATATGTGTATATATATATGTACATATATAGTGACATATACATACCTATATCTTCATTTGCTTCAATCATTGAGTATAATTTAAAAAACACATGAAAAGAATCATCTATTACATTCATGGTTACAGTCACCTATTCTTTTGCCTTTCCTTCCTTTCTGTCATTCCCAAACCTTATTCTCTTATTGTTTTTCTGATAGACAGTTTGCGTTAGCCACTCTTTAAAGATAGGTTGACTGGTGTCAAATTATCTTAGCTTTTGTACTTCTGAAACTGTATTTACTTTTCTTTTATTCCTGATGGATATCTGTGCTAAACACATAATTTTGTGCTGAATGTTCTTTTTGTTCAACTATTGAAAATGTTATTCTCTCTCATACTGGGCTTCATGATTTCAGATGAGATGTCTTTGTTATACAAATTGGTGTGTGTTCATATAGGTAATGTGTTATTTCTTTCTGTTGACTTTAGCAGGTTTTTTTTTTTTTTTGTCTTTAGCCAAAAGTTTAATTACTATGAGGATTAGCATGAATTTCTTTGGATTTATCAGCTTGTGAACCTGTGTCTCTATGTCTTCATCAAATTTAGAAAGTTTTCAGATGTTATTTCTTAATATAGTTTTTTTCAATTTCACATTCTCTATCCTCTCCTTCTGGGACCCCAAGTATAAATGTCAGTTCTTATGTTTTGCAGGACCCTTGAGGCTCTTCATTTTCCATTCATGCTATTTATTTTTCTTTTGTTCAAATTAAGTAACTACTGTTGATCTGTCATGAAGTTCACTGATTTTTATGGCCTGCTTATTTTACAACTGAACCCATTTAACAATATTTTTATTTTGGTGATTGTATTATTCAGTTTTCTTTGATTCTACGATATGCATTTGATTCCACCTTTATTTTTTTTATTTTATATTTTTTAAATTTTTATTTTATTTTTAAACTTTACAATATTATATTAGTTTTGCCAAATATCAAAATGAATCCGCCACAGGTATACCTGTGTTCCCCATCCTGAACCCTCCTCCCTCCTCCCTCCCCATACCCTCCCTCTGGGTTGTCCCAGTGCACCAGCCCCAAGCATCCAGTATCGTGCATCGAACCTGGACTGGCATCTTGTTTCATACATGATATTTTACATGTTTCATTCCACCTTTAAAAAAGACATTTTCTTTGTTAAGAGTTTCTACTTTTTTTCTTTCAGAAATATGCATAATTGATTACTGAAACTTTTTTGTGGTATATTCACTGTAAATTCCTAATCAAATATTTCCAATTTCAAGTTCATCTTAATGCTTTCATTGATTGAATTTTTTATTCATGTTGTGATTCTCCAGGTTCTTGGTGTGTTTTATGCCTTTTGTCTATCATGTTAAGAGATTCTTGGTTCCATTTAAATATTGTATTTCATTAAACAATTGCCATGGTTAAGTTTAACAAGTCAGATTTGACCTGATATGTAGTTTCAATGACAATATAGTTTACTGAGCTCTTATGGTGCCTTTATCACCTGGATTTACTTGAGCTCAGATTATATTAATATTTCTACTGTTACAATCCGTGAAAAAGAAGGCACTTTTCTGATCCACACTGTCCTTGGATGGGGTGGGGGATGGGGACAGTGCTAGATCCCAGAACTACATGACAGGGTGACCTTGACCTTTTCCCTGACTACCCAATAACAAAGGTCTTCCTATTCTATCTTTACTGATAGCAATGGTGGAAGGAGCACTTAGCTGGATGACCTTCTGTCACTGGGTAGAGGGCCAGAAGACGGTGGGCCAGCTGTCATCTTTAGTTATATAAGAGCTCGTCTTTTGCCTTTGGATGTGAGGCATGGGTTATTTAGCTTGCCACTGCTACATTTGCTGCTGGCGCAAGCTCATCCTGGGGCAAAGGCCACACCTTGATATTTAAGCAAATTCAAGCCTTTGACTGTGTGGATCACAATAAACTGTGGAAAATTCTGAAAGAGATGGGAGTACCAGACCACCTGACCTGCCTCTTGAGAAACCTATATGCAGGTCAGGAAGCAACAGTTAAAACTGGACATGGAACAACAGACTGGTTCCAAATAGGAAAAGGAGTACATCAAGGCTGTATCATGTCACCCTGCTTATTTAACTAATATGCAGAGTACATCATGAGAAACGCTGGGCTGGAAGAAGCACAAGCTGGAAATGCCGGGAGAAATATCAATAACCTCAGATATGCAGATGACATCATCCTTATGGCAGAAAGTGAAGAGGAACTAAAAAGCCTCTTGATGAAAGTGAAAGTGGAGAGTGAAAAAATTGGCTTAAAGCTCAACATTCAGAAAACGAAGATCATGGCATCTGGTCCCTTCACTTCATAGGAAATAGATGGGGAAACAGTGGGAACAGTGTCAGACTTTATTTTTTGGGGCTCCAAAATCACTGCAGATGGTGATTGCAGCCATGAAATCAAAAGACGCTTACTCCTTGGAAGGAAAGTTATAACCAACCTAGATAGAATATTCAAAAGCAGAGACATTACTTTGCCAACAAAGGTCCGTCTAGTCAAAGCTATGGTTTTTCCAGTGGTCATGTATGAATGTGAGAGTTAGACTGTGAAGAAAGCTGAGTGTTCAAGAATTGATGCTTTTGAACTGTGGTGTTGGAGAAGACTCTTGAGAGTCCCTTGGACTGCAAGGATGTCCAACCAGTCCATTCTAAAGGAGATCAGTCCTGGGATTTCTTTGGAAGGAATGATGCTAAAG
The DNA here is from genome assembly GCF_000754665.1 of Bison bison bison. Lineage (NCBI taxonomy): Eukaryota > Metazoa > Chordata > Mammalia > Artiodactyla > Bovidae > Bison > Bison bison. The sequence continues at coordinate 2,811,598 of NW_011494695.1, forward strand.
CTGAAACTCCAGTACTTTGGCTACCTCATGTGACATGTTGACTCATTGGAAAAGACCCTGATGCTGGTAGGGATTGGGGGCAGAAGGAGAAGGGGACGACAGAGGATGAAATGACTGGATGGCATCACCAACTCGATGCGCGTGAGTCTGAGTGAACTCCAGGTGTTGGTGATGGACAGGGAGGCCTGGCGTACTGTGATTCATTGGGTCGCAAAGAGTCGGACACGACTGAGCGACGAACTGAACTGAAGACACTGCTGACACGAGGTGTACGTAGTCCTCTGTTCCTGTTTCCTATTCTTTTGGACAGAAAAAAAGTCTTTTTTCTATTGTTTTTCCTTTTCCTTCCTTTGTGTCTGTCTTCCCGTTTTTTCTCTCTTCCTTTCTTCCTTCATTCATCTCATACTTTGTTTCTCCCTTCTTCCTTCTGTTTCTTCCTTCCTTCCCTTCTTTATGATTCCTTTCTTTTCTCTCTCTTTTCCTCCCCCTTTTTCTCCTTGTTTTTTTCTTGCCTGTATTCTATTGTACCTTTATAGTTTCGGGGTTCTTCTCCAGTGGCTCAGAGGCAAGATATGCAGATCTGTTTCCTGTGTCAGGAAGATTCCTTGGAGGAAGAAATGCCAGCCCACTCCGGTACTCTTGCCAGGACAATCCCAAGGAGAGGGGAGCCTGTTAGACGGGCTACAGTCCATGGGGTTGCAAAGGGTTAGACACAACTGAGCACATCAGTACTTGCAGGTCTCTCTGGCACTCAGTTTGAGTTATGTAGGAGATTAAAAAAAAAAAAGCAAAGTAGCAAACAGAAAACCACAGAACTTGTCACAGTTTTGTTCTTTAAGTCCTTTCCAGTCAAACGTCTTCTTTCCACCTTCTAGATCCTTTCTATTTTTCCACTTTCTACAAGTCCTGAATACTCCCAGAGTGCTTACTCATATTTAGAGTAAGTAGAAGGACAGGGAAAAGTGGCATCTTGTCCCCTAACTGACAGTGCGCCTTATCTTTTTATTTGAAGAAATCACTATGAATCATGAGTATAGTTGCAAACACTCATTCTGAATCCACCCAGAATAAATGTTATTACTGTATTAACAGTTGATTCACTTATTAATTATTAAGAAGTAAAATGTTGAGAATAAATGTTAAGTCCTTTATGTTACCCTTATCTTCACAGTCCTCTCTTTTTCTCCCTGGAGGCTGTCACTGTGATGAATTACACACAAAGCTACTTATTTCATACTTCTATTGTAAACATCTGCATTCACATGCATTGCTATTTTTTGAAGATTTAAGAATCAATGGTATTGTACTATGTGATATGTAATATCAGTCTTCCATCTGCTCTCTCACTCTTCTAAGATACTACACATGGAATTACAAAAACTACTGAGGCAATCTGTATCTTCTCAAATAATATTAGAGCCTAACCACTCACACTATTCCTTCTTACTCTGATCTTTTCCTTGAGTACAGAATGTTAGGCTTGGAGATTAGACCAAGAAAATGCGTTCAACATTCATCTCCCTACCTTGGTGCTCTTTGACTCTTTCACCTTTGCAGTTTTCTGTTATAATCTGTAATGGAATGAGTTGTTAATGAACTCAGATGGTCAGTCACGTCCAGCTCTTTGCAACCCTGAACTTTATAGACCTCCAGCCTCCTCTGTCCATGGAATTTCCAAGGCAAGAGTATTGGAGTGGGTTGCCAGTTCTTTCTCCAGGGGATCTCCCCAACACATGGGTCAGAACTGCATCTCTTCTGTCTCCTGCATCAGCAGGTTGCTTCTTTACCACTAATGCTGCCTGGGAAGCCCCATAGATGGTGATATTAGTACTAAGGATTCTCTCAGTCATGTCCAACTCTTTGCGACCCCATGGACTGTAACCCACCAGACTCCTCCATCCATGGGATTCTCTAGGCAAGAGTACGGGAGTGGGTTGCCATTTCCTTCTCCAGGGGATCTTCCCAACCCAGGGATTGACAGGTCTCCCACATTGCAGGCAGATGCTTTAACCTCTAAGCCATCAGGGAAGCCCAGATGGTGGTATTAGATTGGTGCAAAAGTAATTACAGTTTTTGCATAGTTGAAACATTACATTTGATATGAGAACACATTCTTAAATAAATGTGGCTATGTTATACTTCATTTTAATGCACATATCTTGCTTTAATTTTTTTCTTTTGCTAATGATATTACTTGTTTATTTTATAATTTAACTTAGACTAAGGAAATAATGTTAGACAATAAAGCGAATTTGAGCAATTTCTTTTTCGAGTTCAAAATGGGTCAGAAAGCAGCAGAGACAACCTAATGATAAATTCATTCCATTGTAGTGAAACAAAAGAGAGGGAGAAAAATCCTGCCATTAATATTTGGAGTCTATCTGTATAGTGTAAATAGCTCATATTTAAGGGAGTGATAACTTTTGGAGTTCCAGTTTATAGCTTTAAAGATTTAATTAATAAAAAAAAAAATCTGTCTTCAGGCACTTGTCTGATGAATGTGGTGGTAAGAAGTGCAAAGTTCAGTTTTGAAACTCCAGGGTTCTAATGAAGACTTTAAAATGACTTGCATTAAAATTAGAACCATCACGTCTTTGAATTCCACTGAGAGATCCTGTCTCGTTTTAAATGTCTTGACGACAAAAATTCCTCACCCCTGCATCACCATCCCCATCCTCCACAAAGACTTTGTAAAGAAATTTCCTGTGAATTCTTCAGCTATTCTGACTTGTAGCAGGGGAGATATATTTAGTCATTATCTAAGCATTCGAGTTAAATAGCAAACTCATTGCAGCTGAAGAATACATCTTTTGTTCTTTCAGCAAAATGTCCCTTGGCAGCTGTCTGTTGGCACTAAAAAGGGCAGCAGGCATAGAGCCATGACTGCCAAGTAAAGGAGTTTTCTAACAAGACATCGTCTCTGTCTCTATACAGAAATCAGTGCCTTTTTCCTAGGGTTAGTCTTTTTATTAAATTCTATGTATGTAGAAAGAAACTGTTTTCTTAGGCAGAGTACTCTTATTATCTGAGGTTATTTCTGGTGTAAACACTGAAGTTCATTTGGGAGGGGAAATCTTTTAAAATGTGTTGTTCTGCTTTCCTTTCAGTGGGCTTTGTCTTAAACCTTTGTGTTAATGCTTTTATTAGTTAACTTTAAAATGTGTCAAAAAACCGTCCCTGCTCAGCCCCTGGAAAGGGGTGTGTATGAAGCGCATTTGTACAGTTTACAGCACTGAGCACGTCTAAGTCTGGCAAGCACATCACAGGAAATACCAGTGTTAATGTGACATTTTGACTTTGTGAGCTCGAAGGTCACTTGAGTAATTAGTGCTAGATAAACCCAGAGGACACGCTGAGCTAGTGTGATCTTTTCAGTAATACCCACTGTGACTAACAAGCACCAAAGTTGAAGGCACTTATTTATGAATTATGAAAATCTCCTTGTACCTCCATATTATTTACATTTCAGCACTCTTTGGGAGAAGGGGCTTTGCCTACTGTGATAAATAATACTAAAATTTTACAAAAAGAATTATGTGTGTTGGGATATCATTTAAAGGTAGCTACAAATATTATTAATGGTGTGGTTAGCACCTGTGTCCTCCAAAATTAACTTTGATAATGATTTTTAGTTTAAATTTTATCAGAAATTCTGTTTTTGATTTTTAATTCTTTTGACTTAATGAAGAGTCTGAATAGAATTGGGGTACTACATTATTCCAGGTCATCAGCAAACATTTACCCTTCTCTTAAACTAATTGAGCTTAATTACACACCTTATTCTTCTTTTGTATCAATTTATGCTTTAGATATGTTTATAAGAATGTCTAGATTACTTTAGGTACGTGAACAATGAGAAAACATAAAATGATTAGACTAGAAAAACAGTCATATTGAAAAGAGCAATACAGAATATTTACTTTGAAGAGACTGTCAACTCTTGAAATGAAAGGAATACATATATGTTCACCACTTTTGGATCATAGTAATAGCCAGTGTATAAAAATAGGAAATTAAGATAACTTTTGCAACATTATAAAAGGTATTTATGAGAAACTCATAGATAATATAGTATGTAATGGTAAAAGACTGAAAGCTTTTTCCCAAAGATCGGGACCAAGATGATGCCTGCTTTTTACCCATTCTGTTCAACACTGTATTAGAAGTTCTAACAGAACAATGAGATATGAAAAATAATTAAAAGACCTTCATACTGGGAAGAGGTGAAATTTTTCGCAGAACACGCACACACAGAAACACTTACACACAGAAGCACATATGTACTATAGGACCATGACATGAATGCTGCAGAGTTCAGGTTACAAGATCAGCATTGGTGAAGGAAATGGCTACCCACTCCAGTATTCTTGCCTGGAGAATTCCATGGACAAAGGAGCCTGATGGGCTACAGTGCACAGGGTTGCCAAGTCAGACACGGCTGAGCAACTGAACACATACACACAAGATCAGTATACAGAAAGAAGCTGCATTCTATACACTAGCAATGAACAAACTGAAAAAGAAATTTAAAAAAAATTTGCTTACCATAACATCATTAACATTTTAAATAGTGCATTTAGTCATAAATGAACTTCATTACTATAATGAAATAACACTTCATACACACTAGAATGGCTATAATGCAAGGGAAAATAACAGATGTGGATGACTATATGAAAAAGTTAGACCTCTTATATATAGTCAGGGGTGGATGTAAAATGAGAGAGCCACTGTATAAAACTGGCAACACTTCAAAAGCTAAACACAGAATTATCATATGATCGAATTATCTAATGTATCTACGTAATATTATCTAATGTTGATTATCATCAACATTTTAAATAATAAAATAAAAATTCAAATAAATAGATTTAGAAATTGTACATTGCAAACTACAAAACATTTTAGAAAGAAATTTTAAAAGATATAAATAAAATATATTCTATGTTTGTGGTTTGGAAATAATACTGTTAAGGTGGCATTACTCCCCAAAGTGTTCATAGATTTGTTGCAATCCTGATCTAAATCCTAATTATGTGTTTTACAGAAATGGCCAAATTGATACTAAAATTCATATGAAAATTCAAGGGATCCCAAATAGCTAAAACAATCTTGAATAACAAGTGAAATTGGAGGCCTCATAATTCTTGGTTTCAAAAATTACTGCAAACATACAGGTATCAGAATAGAACGTAAATAGTATTCTTGCCTGGAGAATCCCAGGGATGGGGGAGCCTGGTAGACTCTGTCTATGGGGTCGCACAGAGTTGGACATGACTGAAGCAACTTAGCAGCAGCAGCAGTAGCAGTATAAGAATAAACATACATATAAAAGGAATGTAATTGACAATCCTGAAATAAACCTATACATCTATGGCCAACAGATTTTTGACAAAATGCTCAAACCATTCAACTGGGAAAAAAATATTCTTTTCAACAAATGGTGCTGGGGCAACTGGTTATCCACATGTAAAAGGATGAAGCTGACAGTCTATCTCAGGTCAAATATAAAAATTAATTAAAATTGATTAAGACACAAGCTTAAATCCTAAAATTCTCAAATAGGGAAAAAACCAGTAAATCACGATCTTGAATTTGGATATGGCTTATTTGATTTGACACCAAAAATGAAGGCCACAAAAGAAATTTTTACCTTCATCAAATTTAAAAAGTTTTATATATCAAAGGGCATTATCAAAAATCCAAAAAATGCAACCTACAAAATGAGAGAAAATATTTATAAAATATATATGAGTCTGAAATATGTAAAGAATGATTACAACTCAAAAACAAGAAGAAAACTAAGCAATTTTTAAAAATAGGTCAAGGGGATTAAATAGATGTTTTTCCAAACAATATACATACACACACACACACACACAAATGACCAACAAACCCATTAAAACATGATCAGTGCAATTAGTCGTAAATGAACTTCTACAGTCATAAGGAAATAACACTTCATACGCAATAGAATGGCTGTAATGCAAAATAGGGAAAACAACAGGTGTGGATGAGTATATGAAAAAGTTAGACCTCTTATATGTAGTTAGGGGTGGATGTAAAATGGTACAGCCACTGTATAAAACTGGCAATACTTTAAAAAGTTAAACACAGAATTATCATATTATCCTGCCAACTGCACTGCTAGGTATATACCCCAAAGAATTTAAAAGACGACAAACACAAGTATGTATAGAAGCACTATTCACAGTAACCAAAATAACACCAGGCTTACTATTCATCAGCTGATGAAAAGGTGAACAAATGTAGTATATCCATTTGATAGAATATTATTCAGCAGTAAAAAGGAATGGAATGTTAGTACACATTAGAGGTAAGTACCTTGAAAACATGATGCTAAATGAAACAAGTCAGACCCCCAAGTCCATTTATATGATTCAAATTCATTGTGTAAATTCAAAATAGGCAAATATTTAGAGGCAGAAATCAGATTTCTATTTGTCAAGGGATACAGGGGAGAGGAGACCATGGAGTGAGTGCTTAATGGATATGGAATTTCTTTTAGGGTGATGAAATCCTCTAGAACTAGATAGTGATTATAGCTGCATAACATTGTGATGTTCTAAAAACTACTGAATCATACACCTTTCAAATGGTTAAAATGCTGAATTTTGTGTTATTTCTTCCCTGGTGGCTCAGATGCTTAAGTGTCTCCCTACAATGCGGGAGACCCAGGTTCGATCCCTGGGTGGGGAAGATCCTCTGGAGAAGGAAATGGCAACCCACTCCAGTACTCTTGCCTGGAAAATCCCATGGGAGGAGCCTGGTAGGCTACAGTCCATGGAGTCACAAAGAGTTGGACACGACTGAGCGACTTTACTTACTTTACCTCAAAAGGGTGTGTATGAGAATAATGATTTTTGCTAAATGTCTTGTGATATTTATATCTTCCACTATATTTACTTTTGATGACTTAGGGAAACCTATGCACAAGCTGTGTTAATCCAGTATTCCATCATAATGGAGCTGGTGAAGAAATAGAAATAGCTCTGTTCCATCAGAGTTGCTGCTGCTGCTAAGTCACTTCAGTCGTGTCCGACTCTGTGCAACCCCATAGACGGCAGCCCACCAGGCTGCCGCGTCCCTGGGATTCTCCAGGCAAGAACACTGGAGTGGG
>NW_011494695.1:2818838-2818991 GCF_000754665.1 Bison bison bison
ATGATCAGCCACGTGATCAGTGTATGATCAGCTTCGTGATCAGTGCATGATCAGCCACGTGATCAGTGCATGATCAGGCACGTGTTCAGTGCATTATCACTAATATGATCAGTGTATGATCAGACATGTGATGAGTGCATGAACAGCCTCATG
>NW_011494695.1:2819091-2821420 GCF_000754665.1 Bison bison bison
CTGCTGCTAAGTCACTTCAGTCGTGTCCGACTCTGTGCAACCCCATAGACGGCAGCCCACCAGGCTGCCGCGTCCCTGGGATTCTCCAGGCAAGAACACTGGAGTGGGTTGCCATTTCCTTCTCCAATGCATGAAAGGAAAAGTCAGCATAGCAATTCACAGCATGGAATTTGAGTCCACATCTCTTCAACCTTCAGCACACTGTGTTGGAGTGCTGCACCTGCCGTGTTGAAGCTGTTCAACTTCAGGCTAGATAGGAATCTCTTACTGCCTTAGACACTCAAACTATTCAGTGAGTCTGTGTTTTATAAAATTGTGGTAAAGTATTCATCAATATAAATAAAATCTTAGAATCGTTTTTGGCCTATGGTAAGTCTATAGAATTAAGTCTCGGTTTAATGTCCTGAGACAGCTCATCATGATTTATCTATTATTACACTAGAAAAGATGAAATTTGCATCAATACCAAGTGATTCATTCTAAACTCCACCTGGTTTGCATACTGAACTTTCTGCAGTTCTGCTTTTATTAATGTTCCTTTACTTCTGTTAGTAACTACTTCACTTTTTATTTTTTGCTTTCACACTGAAATTATCAAGCGATACAAATATATCTATGTTTAAACTATCATGGCCCAAGATTCTAAAATATACTTGTCTCTCCTTATCCTTTTTCCTCTTAAATCACCCTGTGAACACGTCTCCCCTATATATGTATGCAAAATTTCAGGAACAAACTCAAACAATCAGAGCCTTTCCTCCTTGAGTGTACTTTCTGGAGCAGGGCATTGAAGCATTTTTTGTACTTCTTCTCAGCCCAGACCATGAGATTCTCTGTTTGGTTATCTTAACTTACTCTATAAAGCTATCTGTAAAATTTGGGAGGTGTACAATTTTCTCTATATTCATAGCTTTAAAATAAAAGTAAAAAACACATGATGCTGAAAAAGGAAACCATTGGAAAGGCAGATTCACTGGCAGTCATGAGTCCAGGTGTCATGTTCTCTGCTGAATGTGACAGGACAAAATATTAGTAGACTCATCAGTTAGTATCCCTGATACTAGAATTAGTATTCTGCTTTAGTTTGGATTCTCTGTTTTATCCATTTTGTTGGACTTTCTAAGTAAGCCAAACTGTTACTGTTATTCATTGGTTCTCCCAGTTATCTAATCCTATTGCCCTCTCTGCGAATTTTATCTTTATAAAAAAACTTAGAGTATACAGGCTTAAAGAATTTTAGACTTTCTAAGATTACACATGTATATTTACCAATGTTATACTTTATCTATATTCTCTTATCTACTGAAATGAAATCCATACTGCCATTATTATTTCCAAGTTTGTCAGTAAATCAAGAAATGAACTTTCAGGACAACGAATAATGGCTTTATTCTCAGCAGACAGAGAAGATGCTGGACTAGTGTCTCAAACAAAACCATCTTCTATAAGTTAGAATTCAGGCTGCTTTTATACTAAAAGAGGAGAGGGTAAAGTCCTGTTCCAGCCAATTTCTGTTGGACATGTCTTAATTTCTTTCTGCCTGCAGCAATTCAACAGGTGGGGCTGGTTAGGAAGTTTCCTGTGAGCCAAATAAAAGTATCTTCATATAATGCTGATTATCTGAGAGACAGGGTTCCCAGAGATGGGTCATTATGTGTAATTTACTTGTATAAGCAACATCATTAGTGATTAACTTGTAATAGATTTTGTGAAGTTTCCTCTATATTACAGTTCTAGCTTTAACTACCAATAATTTACCTGAATTAAGAACACATCAGAAATGATATTAATTTTCCTAGAAATTATTTCCAGAATCATCCCTATAATATCTGTAACTTTTGTATTATGAAAATGTATGAGCTTGTGGAAGACTTCACCAGCTACCTTCTATCATAGGTATTTGTATCTCATTATGCTTATGGTAGTTTGGTAATATTTTCCAGGTAGTCTGTCTAGAAATATGAACATTTCTGATGGTTATTTAAGTATGTTAATGACCCAAGTGAACTGATGTGTATTTAAATTCCAGACAATAAGGAAAATAATTTTAATAGTACAGAATAAAAAGTCACATATATGTAGGATTATTCCTGGTATTTTTTACTTTAGTAGAGAATGAGTGATTTATTTACTAGATAGTATAAATATTTAGTAGTGAAATAAGAAAAATAAGTACACTGAATGGGTCAACAACATTTTCTTTTATAAACAAAGCAACTAAAGATTGACCATGTGCTTTTGTGCTTCATGTACTATTTCAGTTCAGTTCAATTCCGTTCAGTTCAGTCGCTCAGTCGTGTCTGACTCTTTTCGACCCCATGAATCACAG
>NW_011494695.1:2822954-2838155 GCF_000754665.1 Bison bison bison
TTTCCTGTTTCTAAATTTTATGAAATCTCATTTAATTAGATAAGTAATACAGGAATGTGGGAGAAGGCAATGGCACCCCACTCCAGTACTCTTGCCCGGAAAATCCCATGGATGGAGGAGCCTGGTAGGCTGCAGTCCATAGGGTCACTAAGAGTCAGACACAACTGAGCAACTTCACTTTCACGCATTGGAGAAGGAAATGGCAACCCACTCCAGTGTTCTTGCCTGGAGAATCCCAGGGATGGGGGAGCCTGGTGGGCTGCCGTCTATGGGGTCACACAGAGTCAGACATGACTGAAGCGACTTAGCAGCAGCAGTAGCATATGAAAACATTCTGTAAGGTATACCACTTATTTTTATGTATGTTGTTATTACTGTTTTAGCAGAAATAATTTGGTATATATACTTGTAGGGGAATAAGTGTTTATTTAATCGTTTTTGACTCTCAAATTTCACAGAATAAAAGATTCTTGTTAACTCCACTATGTGTCAGAGTCTACTCTTTGCAACGTGAATATTCTCTAACAAATTCTTTCTTGACTGTTTCATTCTTTTTTTCGCTTAGCTTCTGACACTTCAACTCTAATATCTCTACAGTGTATTACTGGAAATTTTGTATAGTTAATAGAGTTTCTTATGAAAATACATGAGAGGTCAGGGAAGTTTATCTTGGGACTAGGAGTCTGAGAATCGATTTTAGCATATTTTTATCTTTAGAGCTTAGTTTTCCAGTAATATATCCTTAATATCTTGTTCCTTTTGCCTTTCAAGTTTTGTTATAATTTAAACGTAGTAGAAGAATTCATAGTGGCAAGGCCATGCTGATTTGGAAATTCTGTTTTATTGACATTGACCAGACAGATAGTATGGCAGTTTCTAAGAAGTCAACCCAAGGACGGCTCATTAGTATTAGTAATAAACTTTTGTAGAAATCTGGGGATTTTAAGCACTGCCCACATTAAAATACCCTCTACCTTAGCATCTTTTATCAAACAGCAACCTATGTTCTACAATGATGAGATCTAGTCTTTAAAATGGCCGTTGTATGATGTCACACACTTTCAATCGTTCCACAATGTTTTGTAGTAAGGATGATGGAGTCTGTATATTAATTCTGTATCTCTCATCACTTCGCTAGCTAATCATTGTGTATAATTTTCTGAACCCTGTTATTAATGATGTTCTTCTACTGAATTTCTGAACAACCCAAATGCCTTCTCATTTACAAATGAGGATCTCTCCCATACAGTCTCTTTTTTTTTATCATCTTGCTAAGTCATGTCAGTTGTGTCCGACTCTGTGCGACCCCACAGACAGCAGCCCACCAGGCTCCCCCGTCCCTGGGATTCTCCAGGCAAGAACACTGGAGTGGGTTGTCATTTCCTTCTCCAATGCATGAAAGTGAAAAGTGAAAGTGAAGTGGCTCAGTCATGTCTGACTCAGCGACCCCATGGACTGCAACCTGCCAGACTCCTTCATCCATGGGATTTTCCAGGCAAGAGTACTGGAGTGGGGTGCCATTGCTTTCTCCATTTTTATCATCTTGTATAATAGTAAATTCTGAACTCAATGCCAAATGTAAAAAGACCAAATGCTTGTCAGAAATCATTCTTGTGCTACATTCTACAGTTAAGCAATATCAACTAGTCCAAGTTTGAGTGGGACTAATTGTGGGCCCCCAAAGACATAGTAGTGACAGGAATGAATCCTAGAGGGAGCTTTAACAAGCTACATATTCACTGGATGAAGCATAAGCTGGAATCAAGATTTTTTGGGAGAAGTATCAAAAACCTCAGATATGCAGATAATACTACCTAATGGCAGAAAGCAAGGAGGAACTAAAAAACCTCTTGATGAAGGTGAAAGAGGAGAGCAAAAATGCTAGCTTAAAACTCAACTTTCAAAAAACTAAGATCATGGCATCCAGTCCCATCATTTCACAGCAAATACATGGGAAAGGATGGAAACAGTGGCAGATTTTGTTTTCTTGGGCTCCAAAACCATTGTGGACGGTGATTCCAGCCATCAAATTAAAATATGGGTGCTCCCTGGAAGTAAAGCTATGACAAAACTAGACAGCATATTAAAAAGCAGAGACATCATTTTGCCGACAAAGGTCTACATAGTCAATGCTATACGTTTTCTAGTAGTCGTGTACAGATATCAGAGTTGGACCTTAAAGAAGGCTAAGCACTTAGAGTTAATGGTTTCAAACTGTGATGCTGGAGAAGATGCTTGAGAGTTCCGTGGACAGCAAGAAGATCAAACCAGTCAAACCTAAAGGAAATCAACCCTGAATATTCATTGGAAGGACTGATGCTGAAGCTCCAATTTTTGGACACCTGATGGGAAGAGCCAACTCATTGGAAAAGACCCTGATGCTGGGAAAGACTGAGGGCAGGAGGGAAAGGGGATGACAGAGGATGAGATGATTGAATGGAATCACTGACTCAGTGAACATGAGTTTGAGCAAACTCAGTGGAGATAGTGAAGGACAGGGAATCCTGACATTCTGCAGTCCATGGGGTCACAAAAAGTTGGACATGACTTTGTGACTGAACATCAAATGTGCACAAGGAGTCTATGGAAACATAAACATTCAAGGTATATGTCTTGATAATACTGCTTCTCTAACTTCAATATACATAAATTAAATAAATCACTTATTAAAGAAATTTAATAAATTACTTATTTTATAAATAAAATAAATAAATTACCCTGGGCTCATGGTAAAATACAGGCTCTCATTTGGTAGATCTGAGATGAGGCTCAAAATTGTACATTCTGAACAACAACGGCAAATTTCTATTTGTATTTAATAATACAAATTATGATTTAATAACTGTATGTAAAATTAGTACTTTTTTTTCATTTCCTTTGTGAAGAATAGTGTAAGGAAGTGGATACTTTCATTATAGAACAAGAGGACAGTATCATGTAACAGGAAGGAAGTGTAGCAGTTAATTGAGAACACAGATTCTGGGGTCTGATTATCTTGGTTTCAATCCTGGGTCCTTAATTACTGGCAATGCAACCTCTTAGAAGTAATACAGTCTGTTAAAATCCAAAATTCTTCATGTATAATGTGAAGATTTTAAAAAATCCTCTAGTAGGTTAGATTTAAATTAAATGAAAAAAGTAAAAGTGTTAGTCGCTCAGTTGTGTCCAATTCTTTGCAGTTCTGTGGAGTGTAGCTCACCAGGCTCCTCTGTCCATGGGATTCTCCAGATAAGAATACTGGGGTGGGTGGCCACGTCGTTCTTCAGGGGATATTCCCAACCCAGGGATTGGACCCAGGTCTTCTGCATTATAGGCAGATTCTTTACCATCTGAGCCACCAGCACTACATGTAAAATATTTGAGAGTGCCTGGCCAATAGCACATAATACACAACAGCTATCTTTTTTGTACAACTGGAATGTTAGTGCTTTTCTCTTTTCAAAAGTTTTAATTATATTCAAAGACAACAAAGTTCAGGTTATTAAGTAAATTAAATACTAACAATTCTTCACCAATCCTATAGAATCACTATTTCTGTTTATTAAACTAAGGATTGTTTCTAGCATCTTTTCCAAAGGCAAAACTATGCTAGCACCTCATTTAAAACACTGCAATATAAGGCTCAGTCCTCAAAAATAGGTGTCAAGATTTAGTAGAAGTTAAAGACAGATACTTTTTAAAAGTGTTGCAAGTTGGAGTTTTATGTCTTATACTTTTACATATGCCTGCACATTTAATTTATTCAATTAAGACACCTAGGTACATTTGAATTTACATTGGGGTATGGTTATACTCTTCCCTTTAAAAACTAATTGGATAGGATCACTATGATATAATTTTAAGACAGTCACCTGATACTGTAGTATAAAATTAATGTTTCTAGCTGAGCTATCATTACCGTTCTACATTTAAAATTTTAACTGGCTGAGCCTTTGTCTTATTTTCAGTTCAATTTTAGCAAATATGTTCATGTGTGAGTTTTGAAATAATTACATGACAGTTGGCAAACTTTTAAAGAAATTAAAGTCTGGCTTGCATCCCTTTTTAAAAAGTTGGGAAAGGAGATGCCACATATAGATAAATTTGAAGTAGAAATATATTATTTTTGCATAAATAAAAACATTCAGAAAACAAAGAGTGAACAAAACTGTCATGATGACTAAAAGGCCTGTTATGAGAGTCATCTAATTCCAGGCCTTGATCATGCTAGCTTTGTATCATTAGGCAATTTTTGTACTCGTTCTGGGCTGTTTGATTAATGTGGGAATGGATTAATTAATCTATGAGTCACCTAGGTCATTTTCCTATAATAATGTTCACAATTTGGCTTCAGCTTGTTCCTATGCTTTCCAACAAATTATGTCAGAAAGTCATCTGCTTCTATCTCTTAAAAAATTCCCAATTTAGCTACTTCTTTTCCTTTTCAATCCTACAACTCTAGTTCAACTCTCTTCTTAATGAAGCTATTCCAGTAGACTCCCAAAGGGTCTTCTTTCACCAGCTCTTACCCCAGAACAATTGTTACTCCTACAAAATAGAGCTTTTTTTTTTTTTTTTGTAAAGTGAATTGGACTATGTCATCCTTCTGCATAAAACTTCCAGTAACTTTTCAATATATTTAGAAGACTATCGTATTTGTTATCATGACCCAGAGTAAAATCTCTTCTTGCCTGCTTCTGCATTTCTACTTACTTCTCTAGCATACTTTCACTGATTTTTCATGTTCCAGCCACACTAGACTTGAATCTACTAGGCCATTCTATCTCAGAGACCTTGAATATGATGTTTGCTTTGCATAAAATACTTCCCCCTTTATTATCACAAGGTTAGAACTGCTTTGTCATAAAGATCTCAAATAAAATAGCATCTGCTTAATGAGGCTTTTCTTCATTATAATAAGTAAATTAGTGAAACTTAAGGCTTCCCAGTGTAGAGTTTGAAAGTTGTCCTTCCCATCCTTAAAAAAAGAAAAAAGGGGAAGAAACCAAAAGTCAGGGAATTTTTTTTTTTTTTTTTGATCTATCAAAGAACTGAGTTTGCACAGCAAAGTATTTTCTGAGACAGATAAATACAGAGAGTGAGAGCTAAGATCTGTTTACCTAGAGCAGAAACTGCTGGAGAAATAAAATGTTTGGACAACTTAAATAGTAATTTTGTCAAAATCGGGAAGCAGAGTGTGGAACTTTGAGTGAGAGAAGATATTCCTGGGGTTTCTGGTCATGTGTGAGAGAACTCACACTTTATCCCCAGGAAACCTACTGTATTCTCATAGTAAAATTTTAAGAAAGAGTCCTCGTGGCTTTGACAGTGAGAGGGGAAAGGTAGTCCTCATGGAGATCATTCTACCTGAGAAAGGCCTACTGTTCTAAAGAAAAGATTGACCAGAGTCTTACCTTTACTTGTAAGGGAAGAGCATTCCCTTCTCTTCAACTCCCTCTAGTCTTCCTGTGTCAACTAAATGAGGAAGAAAGAAACACTTATAAAATTCACAGACCAGAGACAGAGGCCCTTTACCCTCACCATACCACCACATCAAGGTTCCAGTACAATAACAGTGATTTGCATCTGGAGGAGCTACAAGATACAGACCCTCTGGAGAAAAAAAAAAAAAAGAGCATTAGGGTAGCTGACTTATGAAAAAGGAGGCCAAAATAAAGAACAGAACAGGACACTAAGGAGATTTTTAGCCTCTGATATAGAGAACTATAGCAGTATCAAACACAGCCACACTTCTAGTGAAATCAACATAAGGCCACAAGATTGAGACTTTCCAAATTAATGATAAACATCAAAAGATGTTCCAGGAAGTTCAGAGAATGCAAGATAAGCACTAAAATAACAAGACAAAAACTAAAACACTAATCATGTTATAGTCAGACTGCAGGACATCAAAAAGAAAAAGAAAATCTTGAAGAAAGCTAGGAGTTGTTGGGAGGTGGGCGAATTTATCCATAGAGGAACAATGATAGTAACTATATCGGGCTTTTCATCAAAATTACATTTAAAATCTTGCAAAGAAGAAGAGAGTGATATGGTATATTTAAAGTGAGGGAAGAAAAATAAATACTAGTTTAATATTGTGCATACATTGAAATTATCTTTCAAAATTTAAGGACAAATAAAAACATTATCAGACAATAACTAAAGCATTTCATTTGTAGGATACCTGCCCTTCATGGAATGTTATGAGGTTTTTCCAATAGAAACAATGGTATAGTTCAGAAATAAGGATCTGCATAAAGAGCATTGCCAAAGGGATAAATGAAAGTGAAATAAAACAGTTGAGCTTTCTTATTTGTAGCTGATTTTATACAAAATTGATTTAATGAAAGTGACAATTAGTTGGATGATTATGTGTGTGTGTGTAAGTGAAATGAATGTGTACTAATAGCACAAAAGAAAGGGGAGAGGAATTGGGAATATTTTATTACATAGTACCTGCACTATATATGAAGCAGAAAGTATTACTTGAAGGTGGACTTAGATTAGTTAAAAGTGTATACAGTAAACTCTATGCTGACCACTAATTTTTAAAAATGAAGTATAATTGAACCACTTAGAGAAGAGATCAAATGGAATCAAAATGCTTAGTTAAAACTGAAAACCTCCAGAAATAAGTAGATCATAGTTATTAAGATGGAAGTTGTTAATCAAAGTGCATTATTGCTCTAAATATGATTGTCTAAAAACACCAACTGAAAAACAGAGATTATTAGAATGGGTTATTTTTTTTAAAAACAACAAAATCCATTTATATGTTGTCCAGCATAGGATACCCTAAATATAAAGATTCTGAGAATATAAATTCAAATTGGTGAAGAAAGTTACACCATGCTAAAACTTTCTAAATAAATCTAAATAGTTATAATAATTTCAGAAAAGTCAATTTTCATAACAGGGAAAATTATCAGAGATAAAGAAGAGGGCTATGTAATGACAAAGGTATCAATCCTTCAGAAATATATTACAATCTTAAATGAATATTAACATAACATTATATCTAAATAGTTGAGGCAAAAAATTAATAAAGAGTGATTGGTAAACTCAGAATAGTTGAAGACTACAAATCCACCCACCGTCAATAATTGATAGATCAAGCATGTAGAAAAAATGATTTGAAAAGCAATATCAATCAATGCAATCTAATTGACATTTGTGAAATGCTTCAGTAAACACCATAAGAGTACACATTCTTTTCATGCTCTTAGGGAGCATTTATTTATAACAACAGATCATCTATTGTGCAGTAAAACACACCTTGATAAAATTAGAAGAATGGAAATCACGTAGCATATGTTCTGAGACAACAATGAGATTGAACTAAGAATCAATAACTGGAATATAGCTGGAAAATGCTAAGCTATTTGGAAATTATGCAGTAGACTTAAAATTGACACAGGGTCAATGGAGTCTTACATGGAGTTTAAAGACAGACTAAATGAAAACAGATTAAATGAAAATAGACTAAATGAAAATGGAACTTAAAACTTTTGAGATGCAGTGGAAACAGTTCTTAGGTAAATATGTATAATGTGAAACACATAAATTGGAAAATTAGGAAAATTTGAAATCACTAAACTAAGCTAATTGTCTACTTCTGCCTATATTCCTAGAGCCTAGAAGACAGTCTATCATACAAATGACTAAAGTAATCACAGTGGCAGTGAGATACTGTTTTTTTGTTTTTAAATTTTTTTTTAATTTGTGTAAGAAAATTTTATTTATGTTATTGAAGTGTAGTTGATTTACAGTGTTGTTTTAATTTCTACATGGAAAAATGATTCAGTTATAATATGTATGTATTCTTTTTCTTATTCCTTTCCATTATTATTTATCACAGGGTATTGTATTTATGATTTCATTTACATTTGGAATCTAAAATATGACACAATTTAACTTGAAACAGAACCGCAGACGTGGAGAACAGACTTGTGGTTTCCAAAGGTAGAGGGGAAGGATGGACTGGGAGCTCGAGGCTAGCAAATGCCAACTATTATACGTAGAATAGATAAACAATAAAGTCCAATTGTATAGGACAAGATACTATTTTAATCACCTGTAATAACCTTATGGCAGATAACATTGAGTCTTAAAGGAAATATACTTACTTGGAAGTGCTTTGGTTTGCCTCAAAGTTTAAATGAAGTGCATGACACATAATCTACGAGTGAACCTCTCTATTGAAGGATATAATTTTATTCAACCCTTTTCAGTATTCACTGTTTTAATAATACTGAGTTAATATTGTAAATGACACAATTTGGTCTATTTAGCATTATTTTATTTTATATTTTATTTATAGATAAATTTCTTCCTTACTTTCATAAGAGCTTTGTTACTGTTTTACTTTTTCCCTTTCCCAGCTTCAATTTGCATTTAGAATGCTTGTTGCAAAAATACCCAGGTTGAAATTTTGCAAGATACATCAAGTGCTTCAATAGATTGAAAATATGAGGCCTATAGGGAAGCAGCAGAAGCTCCTCCTAATATAAAGCTCTAGTTATGATCCTGTTGTGAAATCCAATCTATTATATATGAGGGGTGCAAAAAGATATTAACTGATCAACAAAGTTCTGTTGAATATTGTCCTTGATTTTTAACTTTGGTGCATGATCTATTGCTCTATAAGATTGGTGCAGTTCAAGATCCTAGGTCCCCACCCTTGGCCGACCAGGCTTTAATTATAAAGAAATAAAATAATGATGTATACTGCTGCTGCTGCTAAGTCGCTTCAGTCGTGTCCGACTCTGTGCGACCCCATAGATGGCAGCCCACCAGGCTCCCCCGTCCCTGGAATTCTCCAGGCAAGAACACTGGAGTGGGTTGCCATTTCCTTCTCCAATGCACGAAAGTGAAAAGTGAAAGTGAAGTCGCTCAGTTGTGTCCGACTCTTTGCGACCCCATGGACTGCAGCCTACCAGGCTCTTCTGCCCATGGGATTTTCTAGGCAAGAGTACTGGAGTAGGGTGCCATTGCCTTCTCCGAATGATGTATACTACCCTAGGCTTTATTTTTCTATCTTCCATAACCTTCCTCAAATAAGTTCCATAGATCAAAGAAGTATATCTAATTCTATTTGTTGTCATAAAAATACTATCCTAAGTGGTTAATCCGTCATGGCTTCTTATCCACGGTATTAGTTTGGAAGAATCCAAACTAAAAAGGAAAAACTCAGATAGCTGCACTAGAAGAGTTATAATATCTGTCTCCTTTCAGAATTTTTGTTTTTAAAATCAAGGATGATACATTCTTGTTTAAAAGATTTAAGCTATGTCAATTAAAAAAGTTAAATTTCTCCTCTCAGCCTATGCAATTTTACCCTTCATTCAGAGACAATGTAACACTTACCAGTCTGGTTTGTATAATTGATGATTTTTTGCTGTGCATTCTTCTTTATATTTATGCATGCTTGTTAGAAAGAAAGTAAAGTCGCTCAGCTGTGTCCAACTCTGTAGCCTGGCTGGCTCCTCTGTCCATGGGATCTTCCAGGCAAGAATACTGGAGAGCATTACCATTTCCTTCTCCAGGCAATCTTCCTGACCCAGGGATCGAACCTGGGTCTCTCACACTGCAGGCAGGCTCTTTACTGTCTGAGCCACAAGGAAGCCCAGATATTGTATCTATTTCATGTCTATTCAGTTATTTAAATAGATATAAGTTATTCAATGCAAAGGAAGTGATAGAATATGTTTCACCATTTCTATAACGCACTTAATAGATGTGTAAGCTTCTATCATAGCTTACACAGACACACACATACACATACGCAAATGCTTCCAAATTTTGTGTAAGGTTTCCATTTGCTGGAATTGCTAAACCATATTGTGATTTATATTAATGATTACAAGTGTAATCTTAGTTGCTCATTTGTGTCCAACTCTTTGCGACCCTGTGGACTGTAGCCAGCCAGGCTCCTCTGTCCATAGAATTCTCCAGGCAAGAAAACTGGAGTGGGTGACCATTTCCTTCTCCAAATAATGACAAAGATTGCATTAAATTTATGCTTTAATTTAGATAAAATCTGTCTTTAGAATTATATTATCTCATCCAGACAAAGTTTTGTTTCTTCATGCATTCTCTTTCATGTCTTACAGAACATTTTTATTAATTTTCTTATAAATATCTTACACATTTATTTGTAGCTTAATACAAAATATTTTAAAAATATGTTGGCAAGAGAGGTTTCTCATGTGCTGATTTTATGGATGTTTTAGTATTATCATAAGTGAAGTTGATAATTGATATACTTTAAAAATTATTGCCAATATTATTTTAGCCAGAAAAATATTTTTCTTTCTGTTTTTTTTTATCTTTTGATAATATAAAATTGGTGAATATACATAGTTTAGGAATTTTCAGGAGAGGAAGAAAGGGAATATAGTTACTTGAAATCTCCATTTCTTTTAAAAAAGGATTTTGAGGAAGACACCTCAAGTGTTATTTATTCAAATAATAAACTCTCTGAGGTGCCTGAAGCACAGTGGGTGGAAGATAATGTTTCATAATAAATTAAAAGAATGATTAAATAAATGATGATTAAATTAATTACTAATAACTGGATATTTCTACCAAACTATATTAATTGGTTTCTGTAGCTAACATTATCTGTTTTCCCACAAACAATCTGCTCTGTCTTACTTCTAGGTACCATGGTTAAACTTTATTTCTGAGTTTTTCTGCTAGTTATATAGAGCTATGTAACTAATTTAGCCTAAGATGAAGTAGAGCATAGGCCCCTAGCCTACTGGTCTGACATCTTCATTCCTTCTCCCATTTTCATTTCCTAAACAAAGTAGAAATCCCGCCTGAAACATGCAGTACCTTTAGGTGCTGACATGGCTACAAGATGTTAGTTTATCCAAGACTACCATTATCTTCCCACTGGATTACTGCCTCCATAGCAACCTTTTGTGACTATGTATACTTCATACAGTCTACCATTCATACAATAATGGCTAGCACCATCTATTTATAGTTTTGTATTTGATTTGGTTTTAGTCAGGTTTATTGAGGTTTAATTTCCATATGATAGAATTCACTATTTTGGATGTAAATTTATATAGATTGTGATATATTATATAATCATATAACTACCATTACAGTCAAGATAGAATGTATTTCTGTCATTCCCCAAATTCTCCCTTTTGCCCCCTTATTATCAATTTCCACATTCACAATTTCCCTCCGTGCTGGGCAAATATTGATCTATATTTTATCCCCATAGTTTTATCCTTTTCCAAACTATTACCTAAAAGGAATTATATACTATACATTCTTTTTGAGTTTGGCATTTTCACTTACCACAGTGTTTTTCAGATTCATTTATAATAGCTCCTTTCTTAATCACTGAATGAAATTCAAACTTTTTGATACATCACAGCTTGATATTTTATGTATATATATTTACAGTTAGTATATAGGCATACCGTAGAGATATTGTGGATTCAGTTTCAGACTACCACAGATTCAGACTCACCACAATAAGGTGAGTATTGCAGTAAAGCAGGTCACTTGAGTTGTTTATTTCCCAGTGCATATAAAATTTATGCTTACAGTATACTGTAGTCTCTTAAATGTGCAATAGCGTATGTCTAAGAAATAATGTAAATGCCTTAAAGTACTTTATTGCTAAAAAAATGCTAACAAAACTTTAAAAAAGAAATATACAATACTTGCCAAGCACAATTAACTGAAGTGCAATCAAATGACTTATGCCTATGTAATTTTGGTGGCTTGATCATTGACATGAAATGTGTGTGTATACACACACACACATATATATACACATACATACATAGGGAGATAGATAGATATATATGTAGGGATATATATGTACATATATATGTGTGTGTTTGTGAATATATATGTAGGGCTTCCCATGGCTCAGATGGTAAAGAATTTGCCTGCAATGCAGGAGACCGGGGTTCAATCCCTAGGTCAGCAAGATCCCCTGGAAAAGGGAATCGCTGCCCATTCCAGGATTCTTACCTGGAGAGTCCCATGGACAGAGGAACCTGGTGGGCTACAGTCTGTGTGATCTCATAAGAGTCCCTTATGACTGTGCAACTAACACTTTCACTTTACCTTCATATACATGTACACACATATACAATTTATTTATATTTTAGGAGCTTTAAAAATAGCAAAAATACAATTTTTATAGTTTGTTTTAATCAGAGACTCAAAAGTAGCTTAATTGAAAGACTTTGCCTCAGAATATATCCTGAGATTGCAGGCAAGGTGTCATCTGAAGACTCAGCTTGAGGGGGAATCTGCTTACAAACAAATTCATGTGCTGTTTGGCAATGTTCAGTTCCTTGCGGGTTGATAGACTCAATATTCAGTTTTTCACTGACTCTTGGCCAGAATCCTCCTTCAGTTCCTTGCCAAGGACAACTCTTTAGAGGGCAGATCAGAACACGGCAGCTGACTTCCTGAAGATGTGCAAGAGAGCAAAATAGAGAAAACATGCAAGATTGAAGCCACATTCCTCTTATAACTTTATTTCAGTGTGACATCCAATTACTCCTGCTAGCTACTATACATTAGAAATGAATCAATGAGTTCATCCCAAATTCAAGAGGAAGAGATTATACAAGAGCATGAATACAAATTGGGAAACATCAGGGAGCATTTTAAAGGCTGCCTATGTATTTTAATTATACCTTGGTATTTTAATTATTGTTTACATAGTATATCATTTTCTATCCTTCTACCATTAACTATACAGATCTTCATAATAAAAGTTAGCATCTTGAAGAACAGCATAGAGTTGGGTCTTACTTTTGCCCAGTTTGAGTAATGGAAATACAAATCTTTTTGAGTTATTTAAATTCATCCATTAAAAGGGTTCAGAAAAGTATACCTAATAAGATAGCTTAATAATAACACATACACAATTAATATGAATATGCAAACTCTGGCACTGCCTGAGATTGATCCCTCTCTCCAAAATAACATGGAATGATTGAGCACATGTGAAATCATACAGTGAAATACTTTGTTAGAGCTGATCATGATGGAATGCAGGTTGTTATGTGATGAGCAGTATTGAGATGGATGGAATTTTAATACTGGCAGTACATGGAATACACATATTTTTCCATGAGCATGGGCCCGTTGTCACCTTTTGTTTGCTGTGAAGTGAGTTTGTTGATCAGAAGCAATGCTGTGTGGAATAATGTAATGGTGGTTAAGTCGTTGTGTAATTCCATGGATGGTATAGCTTTGGCAGAGGCAGTCTATGCAGGGAAGCCAAATCTTTGTCCAGAGTAAGTGTCTATTTCAGTAAGAACAAAACAGAACATTGCTTTCCAGGATAGAAATGATTCAATGTTATCAACCTGCCACCACCCTGGAAAATGGTACCGTATTGGGGACTCAGTATAGGACACAGCTGTTGGCAGATTGGGCAAAAGCAGTGATTATAGCCAGGTAGACCTTGGTATGTGGAATTCCTTGTTGCTGAGCCCATACATAGCCTCCACACCCGCCATTGTGGTCTCTTTATTCATGAACCCATTAGGCACGGACAGAGGTGACTGGGAAAAGAGGCTGACTCATATCCACAAAATGGGGTATCTTGCCTGTTGATAATTAAAATCCACCACTGCTGAGGTCACCCTTTGATGAACATTCACATGGAATACTGCTATGACTTTGTTAAATTAGCATTGTTAAGTGGAGCACAGGCTGCCTAATGGTGAGCCATGGTTCAACAACAGAATACAAGAGAAACTGAAATAGAGAAGCTTATTACTCTCAGGTCCTGGAAGAAGTACACAGCACACCTCAGGGAGCCACAAGGGGAGGTCAAGGCAGTTTGCAGAGGCAGGATCTGGGGCACATGCGTTTATCAAGGCCCATGGGTAAAGTGCTTTGCGATTCCCAGGCTAGGGACAGATTTAAAACCAAAGAGTGGGTTTTATTTATTAATAAAATAATAAATAAAGTGGGATTATGTGTTAATACCCGTAATAGCCTTATCTAATGGTTATATAAGGCATACAGATGCTGGGAAGCAGAGAAAACTGTTGGTCACAAGGCTATTAGGGAGGTCATATCAGAAACTTATATAATTCTGTAGACCAGTATCTAGGGTGTGCACTTGCATAAGGGAGCTAGTGTCAGGTTAAAGTCCCTGTAAGTCATTTGGCCAAACAAAATGCTTGTTGAGGCAGCAGTAAAGTCGAGTAACATAGCTAAACTCTCGAAAGACACAGTACCTTCACAAGAAACTCTCTTCACAGTACCTACGGGTACTTCACAGTACCTTCACATATTAGCCTATTCAGAAAAGTCTCTCCACATACTTCTTCCCTCATTCCGTCTTCTTCCCTTCTTCATACCTCTTCCCTCATATCATCAGTGTTCCAACTTTGTTCCTTCCAAGTCTCTAACCCTCCAGCCAAATCATTGGCCATGGCCCATTCATTGTTTGTTTTTTTTTTTTTTAAACTTTACATAATTGTATTAGTTTTGCCAAATATAAAAATGAATCTGCCATAGGTATACATGTGCTCCCCATCCTGAACCCTCGTCCCTCCTCCCTCCCCATACCATCCCTCTGGGTCGTCCCAGTGCACCAGCCCCAAGCATCCAGTATCGTGCATCAAACCTGGACTGGCATCTCGTTTCATACATGATATTTTACATGTTTCAATGCCATTCTCCCAAATCTTCCCACCCTCTCCCTCTCCCACAGAGTCCATAAGACTGTTCTATACATCAGTGTCTCTTTTGCTGTCTCGTACACAGGGTTATTGTTACCATCTTTCTAAATTCCATATATATGCGTTAGTATACTGTATTGGTGTTTTTCCTTCTGGCTTACTTCACTCTGTATAATAGGCTCCAGTTTCACCCACCTCATTAGAACTGATTCAAATGTATTCTTTTTAATGGCTGAGTAATACTCCATTGTGTATATGTACCACAGCTTTCTTATCCATTCATCTGCTGATGGACATCTAGGTTGCTTCCATGTCCTGGCTATTATAAACAGTGCTGCGATGAACATTGGGGTACACGTGTCTCTTTCCCTTCTGGTTTCCACAGAGAGATGCCCAGCAGTGGGATTGCTGGATCATAAGGCAGTTCTATTTCCAGTTTTTTAAGGAATCTCCACACTGTTCTCCATAGTGGCTGTACTAGTTTGCATTCCCACCAACAGTGTAAGAGAGTTCCCTTTTCTCCACACCC